>NW_026019221.1:0-4568 GCF_020466585.1 Dendroctonus ponderosae | reverse complement strand
ACTGCGCAACGTACTTTCGACATGTCAACCTGTTCCCATAACCTCGAATTCTGCGGGGTTCGGTGTTTACATAAATAATCCATACAACACCAAACATTTGAATGGTTAACTGAAAACAAGCTTGTGCCTGTGTAATCTCCTTATTATCCACTCTTATCCACCAGCTTCTCGTATTCAGTTAATTAACTCGAGCTCAATTTGTATCTCCTTGTGCTGTGTGTATCGTACAAGCGTGGTAGGAATGTAGCCCTACCTCGGTATTTATTTGGTGCTTGGGAAAGTGGTAGTTATTGTGCTCTCAGTACCCCTGGAAGACCCTGATTCGATTATGTCCAATACTTGTTCCTCTGTGCCTGGAACCCGAAAATGGATTGTCGTCCACTGTCTTCCTGGAACCACTCTCCTCGCCCTTTATTGGTGTGAGTTATTTTAGCTTCTGCTATGTTACTGTAGCATTTCCCCTGAACTAAGCGCATATCCGCAAATTTCTGAAAGGAAATTCAAAGTAAGTCACAGTTTAACAAATTATTGTTTTTATTGACAAGGGCTATCCACCTGTAACTATCTGTTAATGACAGAAAACATCATTGCCGCTTTGACTTTTCTTCAAAAAATTGCAGAAGAGAACTTTTTTGATATCAAAAATTTTCGTAATTTGAAGCAAAGATCATAATTTTTCTTTTTGAATGCTTAAGTATCCCAATATGCTACCAATTACGCATGGAGCAATTTCTAAATAATGCTTAATACCAAAGTTGAAATTTGATCTTCAACTGTTAATATCTTCCAGAAATTTTCGAAAAAAAAATTTTCAATATTTTTCGCGTACTCCCCAATGAGCCTCTATCACCCCTTAAAAGAATTGACGCCAATTTTGAATCATCCTGTATAACAAAACCTGTCAAATACTCTTTCTTCGGCACTGCTCTTCACTAACAATTACAGACCAAATACAGACAAAAATGTGTTTCCGAAAAGTAAGTAGTAAATATTTGCCAGAGTTATATGACCACTTACGCAGACCACAGTGTATTTTAATCCATAACTGTCGATGCAGCATTTAATCATTATATAAGTTGCGCATTCGGCATGAGGAAATTAGTCCTAAGTTAGCAGTTAAGGTAGTTAGTTCGCTGTTGAAAGAATCTATTTTTGGTTTGTAAAAATAAACGTTTTTGTAGAAACTAAGTTTTTACGTCCAGAAACAAAATTACAGCATCCGGATTGACGACACGGATTGTTTTTATTTGTTAGCAAAGAAGGTATAAGACTACATGTGCAATCTTTATGGCATCTTTAGGCATTTTCAAGCTTATTTATACAATGCCGTCTTGAACAAAATTTGTCAATTGAATTAATCAAAAACTGCCACTTTTCGCTCAGAAACCATGATGATAAAGAAACACAGCGCCAGAATTGCCAGGCAGAACACAGGCCCTAAATGTAAATTTTTTAACTGCGCGCCATTCAACTAACACATAAACATTGGTTCTACCCTCAGATTGAACATATGCATTTCCTTACGTTTTTCTATGGGAGCAACAATGGTGCACAGTCATATCGCAAATAGGTACTTATGAAAGCTGCTTTGCCGGCTCGGTAATCAATTTGATATATATGTGTAGCATCAACAACAAAATAGTAGGAAAATGGTAGTACATGAATATGTTTAGTGTTATATTTGCTTAGTTCGTAATAAGCGACAAGCAAATGTCATTAATATAACGGCGCCGAAAATGTATGCTAAAAAATTTATAATAATTTTATGTGGTAATTACCAGAAAACATAATGAGACATTCATCATGACAACACCGCAATAAGGGGAGTACGTGATAGTGACATGATAGCAAGGGGAAGAGGATTTGTTGGRGAATTAAATACGGCAATTTTTCGTGTTTTGATGATRATAAGTGATAATCGTGATATTARTAAACTGTTAGGCTTAAAAGAGATCGTGCGAAGYGGTTTAATTTGCAGGAAAATCGGCAKGAGTTTTCATAACCTGTACTGTTTTGCACGATTATAAACGGACCAGTGGCGTGGGTTGTTTTGAATATATAAGYTAAGAGCCACATTCGATCCCTATTGAATCGATGTCAAMTGTTTAAAAAAATTGCGTTATTATTAAATTATTCTGATTTATTTTCCTGACCGCGTGTACTTGTTATRATATTCTTATCTTTCCTGGGTCTCAGTCAAAGTGTGAAGTAAAMATTTTGAACATCGTTTATTTCATTTCGGCGAGATAACGTACGTTYCGGCRAGATAACAGYGCCATCATCAGATTTAAAATTTACRCAAACGACAAACACTGATTTACAATTAAAACATGTTGTATAAAAACTTTAATTTATAAAGTGTTAAAACATTCATCCGTTTTTGAAGRAAAAATCYTTSCTTTTGGGWGAGCAAAACAATGGAAAAACTTACCTCATGATTAGTAAAAATCAACSWTCTTTTAGATCTTTGCMWTCTTGAAACCTTAAATTTSTCTGAATTATTTTCTACATTAGCGAGAGTGATATGCATGTATTGAGATAGCAGGAATAGTTTTAATTTTTCACCAGTGTCCTGGGTRTTTCATACTTATCCCTTTACTAGGGTTTGGTAAATGTAGCTAAGGTTGTCGGTATCTAATCTGAAATTTACTGCGTTTACCATTTACCATTTACATTTTCGGGCCTTCTGTCTCGCTAGTTTAGCCCTCAGCCTTATGTACTCCTTCATCATGGTGCATTCCATCTGTCCAACGATGCTATCAATTCCTCCCCGTMATATTAAMAAATTWWAAAAATAAWAAAAACGACAAAAAAGTAGAATTGAAACTGGAATAGACAGACTGATATGTGAAACAAAACAATTCCTAAATAAAAATTCAAATATATGTGTCCTAACAGCAKATAAATGTAATAAAACAGTAATTWTGCTTAAAAWCGAATACCAARCAAAAATGTTAGYSTTACTAAATGACAGCAATACATAYAAAAAAMGAYTTAACCAATGATATACRAACAAAACTWTTAAATAAAATAAAATAATAAATTTTTGGTTTAAACAGAACTAGAACTGAAGTTACAAAACGAACACTGTACTGCAGTAACGGCCAAGAACCAATAATATACGGACTACCTAAACTTCATAAAAACAACATACCATTACGACTAATCGACAACAATCTAGGTAGACCAACTTACAACTTATCAAAGTTCCACTACACAATTCTAAGAAATGTCTGAGTACAGTCAGAATATCATATTAAGGACTCTTGGAATTTCTGTGATTTATCAAAAACCAAAAAATATCACAAAATCACTGTTTAATATCGCTTGATGTTATATCATTATATACCGATATCCCAATTGGATATGCAATAGAGTGTATAAGAAATAAATGGAAGGAAATCGAACATTCAACAATTCCATAAAAATAATTTATTGAAGCTGTAGAGCTATGTCTAAAATCTACATATTTCAAGTTTGAAGAAAACTATTATTCACATATATACTGTGTAGCAATGGGTTCCCCCATATCAGCAACAATTGCAAACCTTGTGATGGAAAGCTTGGAAGAAAAACATAATAACCAGCCTAAATTATAAACCAACTTTCTTTAAACGCTATGTGGATGATTGCTTAATGTGTTTACCCAAGGATGAAATTTTATATGCCCTAGATAAATTCAGCAATTTTTACGACACTATAAAATTTTCAATAGAAAGAATAAAAATCAATCAATAAATTTTTTAGACATAACAGTAAATTATGATAATTCAGGTGAAATAAAAACAAATTGATATACAAAGGAAGTTTGGTCAGGAAGATAGTTAAACGATAATTCATATGCACCCCAAAACTATAAAAAAAAGCGTAATAACTGCACTTACAGGTAGAGCTATAAAATTATCACACCCAAATTACAGACAAGAAAATATAAAAAAAATTAGAAAAATATTACTTAATAATAACTACCCAAAAAAATTTTCTGAACCAATATTAAAGCGAAGAATTAACAAGATTTACAACTAAATATAACAATAATGAGGAAAAAGAAAACAATGCATAATATATATCACTACCATATATTCCAGAAATCAATAAAAAAATTTCAAAAATACTAAACCCACACAACATTATAATTGCGGAAGAAACAAAAAACAACTTATCAACTGAATGTTTCCCCAAACTAAAACCAAAAACTGACAAAATAGATGTACCAACTACTGTATATACAGGGTTGCTCATTAGTGCGTCAAAGTGCGATATCTCAGTAAATATGAAGTATACAAGAAAATTCGTCCAACGAAAGTTTTTCACGTTTAAAAGGTCCACATTCTAAAATTACTTTCCAATATACAGGGTGCATCATAAACGTGTGGTAGTTACCAACTCTGGTTTTTTAAATAAAACCCCCCTTTTTTTTGTTATTTTCAGATTGGCCGTTCAATTTTAATTTATGTTTGTTTCAAGCGTTTTACCTGAAAAATTTACGATTTCCGAGTTATTCGTAAAAATGTGAAAGTTTTGACAGCTACTGGGTTCCACAGAAATGGATGCTGTACACTACCCGC
>NW_026019220.1:0-4439 GCF_020466585.1 Dendroctonus ponderosae | reverse complement strand
TACTAGTTTAACGAAACTGCGGCTTCTCCAACAAAAATTCATAACTTTCGAACTACAGTCGATAGAAAACACTTAAATATAGAAAAATTGGTTTAAATCGCATCACAAGCTAATTTTTGCGCTCTTCTAAATATTCGTCCAAAAGTTAGTAGTTTAACAAAATTGCGGGCGCTTTAATAAAAATTGATTACTCCCAGTCCAGAGCAAGCAGCAACTTGAACTTTGCACAGTTTTTAGAAAACACTTGAATCTCAAAATCCTGCAAAATTCGTTTAAATCGCATAAGCAGCTGATTTTTTATATCTTTGCAAATGTTAGTAATTTAACGAAACTGCGACCTTTCAAATAAAAATTCATAACTTCCGATCTAGAGCAAGTAGAAACTTGAAATTTCCTGTAGCTAGTAGCCAGTTTCGCAGTCGATAGAAAACTGTGAAGACTTGAAGCTGAAATCCCTGAATATTTCGGTTTTTCGATACTAATTTGGGAAACTTCGTATAAATTCGCACTTCAGCCTAACAAGCTTCAATTCGTTTAAACTATTCCATTATCCAAATCCGCTTCGAACAGTTCCTAAACTCGATGGTTGAGCTTATAAATGTGCTCATTTAAAGATTTTTCTCGCATTGCCGGGATGATTTCTGTCTTTCGTCTATTTCCTAGTTAGTTTGCCTATTGTTAGTTCATTCCTCCATATCAAAGCTTGCAAAGATTAGAGCATCTCGGCTTCTAAATGTTTTTTCCATTATTCCCATCAATTCGGGCAGCCAGTAAACTCCATTAGCTTTGAAAAACTGCATTTTCCATTTCTCCATCGAACCGCGGAAAATCAAAAGGCCATTCCGTCGAAACGTGTTGCATATTTATCACGTTGCAGATGTGGATGATGTTTACGCATAGATTAATGGAAACTGCGAATCGTATTTTCGGTTGGGATGCTTTGTTACACTAGTAACACTGGGAAACTGTGGAAATTTACAAAGAAAAAATGAAAAATCTCCAGCAAATTGTTGAATTTATTTCGCTCGAGTGAAGCTGGTTTAAAAATAGCATGGACTACTTAACAGAATGTACCCGAATTGAACAGTCTCTAGGTTGGATAAACGATCAGGCATTTGGATTATTTTTGTTTCGGCATCGTTGATTTTATGCAAGCATCACATTGCCCTTGATGAGGAATGTACGGTAAACAATCTCAGCTAGTTAGTGGATTTCGCGAAATTATATAATATGGAACGCGGAATTTTCATCATTTGAAGGCATTTTACTGCAAATAGCGCGCACTTTCAGCTCAATATTTCCTACTCGTCATTCAGGAATTTTTCATTTAAATTAAAGCCATTAAATAATGCACGATTTGATTTTATTCGTCGGGAAGTCGGGGAAATTTCCAGATTTCTATCATTGGTTGAATACTAGGAAAAAGGCCGAATAAATCATCCTCTTTGTTTGCCCAGGTGGAACTCAAGCTTAATATTCTCTGAGTTCGTTGAATGCACTGGATTTGATTAGTTTTTATGTGATATTTTGTTGATTTCTCCTGCATAGTTGAGCACAGAGTTGAATTTTTCAAATCGTAGTCATCTTCAGTTCCGTTCCTGAAGCTCTGAAGTCCTAATTTTCCTGCTCCATTCCTCAAATCAGGCTCAATACGCAAATTAGCATTCAACATTGTCTTCTACCGAAAAAAATTCAATCATTCAAATAAATTGAAGCCCAGCCCGAATTTGCTGATTTAAAGTTGCCGACACGCTGAAGAACTAAACCCGACAGGCAAATTATTCGGCTTCCTGTCTTGTTTGTTTCGAAATCTCTTCTTAACCTTGTTTGAAGCATTTCGAAGTCTGCCGGCTTTTTGCGAGGACGCAAATAGATATTTCCGATAATCCGGCATGTCGGGCCAATAAATAAAACAAAGCACTTGAAAAGCGTGACCCTTTTCCATCCAACTGACATGTTTTCCTTCGTTCTCGGTCATTTTTTTCGTGTTTTTCGTGCTGGAAACGGGGAAAAATGGAAAGTTTCAAACCTGAAAATTGACACTGTCAAACGAATGAATGATGAGCCGTTTCGTATCAGTTTTTCCCGTTCTGGCCGATAAGCAGAAGCTGTTGAATTTTCGTGTGCAATTTGGTTCAGTTCACTGAAAGCGTTGCTTAAAATTTCCTAATTGCGAAAAATGTTCTGATGGTGAAAATCGCTTTTAAAGTTAATTTGTTCGTTGGGCATTTTCCGCTTTAATGGGAACGATGCTAGCAATTTGTTTATTAAAATCAATGGTCGAAAATTTCGATATTTTGCTGTTTTGGCAAACTGAAAAGTTGGGCATGTTAATAATAAATAAACTGGGGCCGATCTATTATTTATTGTTTGGCCAATTTTCATGCGCCAGAATGGTTTGTTTCTGTTGCTGCAATTCGGTACATTTGCACATAATTAACAGAATAGTGGCCAAAAGAAATTTCCAGCAAACGTTAAAATAACTAAAAATTTACCAAGAAAATGCTCTTCGGTCAAAGGATTTTTCATATAGGAAGCATTTGTACAAATCATGAAAAATTCATTTATGAAAGTATTTTTATTTTTCTGTAAATGTTGGTGCAAAACTTGTTAGTTTTACAAATATGCTGCCGCTCCAATAAAAATTCACAATTTGCCATTTAGATCAAGTAGCAACTTCAAATTCCTTAGTTTATAGAAAACACCGCAATCTAAAAATCCTTAAAACTTCGTTTAAATCACATCAGAAGCATTTTTTTGCGCTCTTAAATGTTGGGCCAAAAGTTAATGTTTTGCGCAACTGTAGCCTCTCAATAACAAATTCACAACTAGCGGTCCAGAACAAGTTGCGACTTGAAATTTCCAAAGTTTATAAAAAACATTTGAGTCTAGAAATCCTGAAAATTTCGTTTAAAACGCGACAGAAGCTGAATTTTTCGCTCTTTGTAAACGTTGGTCCAAAAGTTAGTAGCTTTACGAAACTGTGGCCTCTCAGTAAAAAATTCACAACTTGCGATCCAGAACAAGTTGCGACTTGAAATTTCCACAGTTTATAGAAAACATTTAAATCTAGAAATCCTGAAAATTTCGTTTAAAGCGCGACAGAAGCTGAATTTTACGCTCTTTGTAAACGTTGGTCCAAAAGTTAGTAGCTTTACGAAACTGTGGCCTCTCAGTAAAAAATTCACAACTTGCGATCCAGAACAAGTTGCGACTTGAAATTTCCACAGTTTATAGAAAACATTTGAATCTAGAAATCCTGAAAATTTCGTTTAAAGCCCGACAGAAGCTGAATTTTACGCTCTTTATAAACGTTGGTTCAAAAGTTAGTAACTTTACGAAACTGTGGCCGCTCAGTAAAAAAATCACAACTTGCGATCCAGAACAAGTTGTGATTTGAAATTTCCACAGTTTATAGAAAACATTTGAATCTAGAAATCCTGAAAATTTCGTTTAAAACGCGACAGAAGCTGAATATTATGCTCTTTGCAAACGTTGGTCCAAAAGTTAGTAGCTTTACAAAACTCCAGCCTCTGCATTAAAAATTCACAACTTACTGTCTAGAGCAAATAGCAACTTGAAATTCCCACAATGTACAGAGAACCCTTGAATCTACAAATCCTGACAGTTTAGTTTCAATGACTTCTTAAGAAGCTGAATTTTGCGCTGTTTTAATTATATTTAATATGCGGCCTCTCCATTAAAAATTTCCAACTTAAGATCTAGAACAAGTAGAAACTTGAAATTTCCAAAATCTATAGGAAACACTCGAATATAAAAATCCTGAAAAATTCGTTTAAATCGCACAGGAAATTGATTTTTGCGCTTATTGTAAAAGTTGGTCCAAAAGTTAGTAGTTTTACGCAACTGTGGCCGCTCAGTAAAGAAAAATACAACTTGCCATCCAGAGCAAGTCGCGACTCGAAATTTCTACAGTTTATAGAAAACATTTGAGTCTAGAAATCCCAGAAAGTTGGTATAAATCGCATAAGAATCTGATTTTCGCGCTCTTTGAAAATGTTGGTTCAAACATGAAACTCCATTAAAAATTCACAACTTACTGTCTATATCAAGTAGCAACGCGAAATTTTCACAGTGGTTAGATTAGTAGTTTTACGAATATGCGGCCTCTGCAATATAAATTCACAACCTAAGATCTAGAACAAGTAGAAACTTGAAATTTCCACAATCCATAGAAAACACTCGAATCTATAAATCCTGAAAAAATCCTTTAAATCGCAAGAGAAGCTGATTTTTGCGCTCTTCGTAAATGTTAAGAGAATGCGGGGAGTTTTGGGCCAACGATTTCTAGCCCTGAAGAGGACACAAAAGTCGAAACATGGCCCCAAAATTAGTGTTTTTTGTACACCGTTGACCGAAAACCCTCACTATTTTCGAAACTTACTCCCAAATTCGAAGGTTTAAAGTGGTACAAGAAT
>NW_026019219.1:0-4314 GCF_020466585.1 Dendroctonus ponderosae | reverse complement strand
TTAACAGTTTGCAGCTTTTAGTATCTTCTAAAGGAAGACGTGGTTAAATTATTATGTGAATGCGGGCAAAATCCAGCGACGAGCTTCTTAGGAAGGAATTCTAAAATTTTGGGCTTTTTGCGACTTTGCGCGGATTTTGCACTGTCTTCTTCAAGATGCCATTTTTTGAAGAATCAGCTGAGATATCAGTTTGAGACTTCTCACGGTTGTTAAAGGAAGCTTTGTTTTGTGACGTCGCTAATCCGGACACGATCGAAAGAAAAACTTCTTCGGAATGAGTTCGGAAACTTTGGACAGTTTTTTGCTTTGTGCGGATTTTGCAATGTGTTCTTCAAGATGCCATTTTTTGAAGAATCAGCTGAGATATCAGTTTGAGGCTTCTCACAGGTGTTAAAGGAAGCTTTGTTTTGTGACGTCGCTAATCCGGACACGATCCCAAGAAAATCTTCTTCGGAATGATTTCCGGAACTTTGGACAGTTTTTTGCTTTGTGCGGATTTTGCATTGTCTTCTCCAAAAGGGAATTTCTGAGAAACCAGACAAGTTAATAGGTTGCAGGTTTTAGTGCCTTTTTAAGGAAGACGTGGTTAAATTATTATGTGAATGCGGGCAAAATCCAGCGACGAGCTTCTTAGGAAGGAATTCTGAAACTTTGGGCTTTTTTCGACT
Organism: Dendroctonus ponderosae; assembly: GCF_020466585.1. NCBI lineage: Eukaryota > Metazoa > Arthropoda > Insecta > Coleoptera > Curculionidae > Dendroctonus > Dendroctonus ponderosae. The sequence continues at coordinate 3,646 of NW_026019219.1, read as the reverse complement.
TTGTGCGGATTTTGCATTGTCTTCTTCCAGATGCCATTTTTTGAAGAATCAGCTGAGATATCAGTTTGAGGCTTCTCACAGGTATTAAAGAAAGCTTTGTTTTGTGACTTCGCTAATCCGAACACGATCGAAAGAAAAACTTCTTCGGAATGAGTTCGGGAACTTTGGACAGTTTTTTGCTTTGCGCGGATTTTGCAATGTCTTCTCCAAAAGGGAATTTCTGAGGAACCAGACGAGTTAATAGTTTGCAGCTTTTAGTATCTTCTAAAGGAAGACGTGGTTAAATTATTATGTGAATGCAGGCAAAATCTAGCGACGAGCTTCTTAGGAAGGAATTCTGAAACTTTGGACTTTTTGCGACTTTGTGCGGATTTTGCACTGTCTTCTTCAGTGATCCATTTTTTGAAGACTCAGCTGAGATATGAGTTTGAAACTTTTCACAGCTTTTAAAGGTAGCTCTGTTTAGTCACCTGACTAATCCGGAGACGATCCAAAGAAAACCTTTTTTGGAATGAGTTCGGGAACTTTGGACAGTTTTTTGCTTTGTGCGGATTTTGCAATGTCTTCTTCAAAAGGCAATTTCTGAGGAACCAGACAAATTAACAGTTTGCAGCTTTTAGTATCTTCTAAAGGAAGACGTGGTTAAATTATTATGTGAATGCGGGCAAAATCCAGCGACGAGCTTCTTAGGAAGGAATTCTGAAACTTTGGGCTTTTTTCGATTTTGCGTGGATTTTGCACTGTCTTCTTCAGTGGGCCATTTTTTGAAGACTCAGCTGAGATATAAGTTTGAGACTTTTCACAGCTTTTAAAGGAAGCTTTGTTTAGTCACCTGACTAATCCGGAGACGATCCAAAGAAAGTCTTCTTTGGAATGAGTTCGGGAACTTTGGACAGTTTTTTGCTTTGTGCGGATTTTGCAATGTCTTCTTCAAAAGGCAATTTCTGACCAGGAACCAGACAAGTTAACAGTTTGCAGCTAGTAGTATCTTCTTAAGGAAGACGTGGTTAAATTATTATGTGAATGCAGGAAAAATCCAGCGACGAGCTTTTTAGGAAGGAATTTTGAAACTTTGGGCTTTTTGCGACTTTGCGTGGAAATTTACAATGTCTTCCTCAGAATGCCATTTTTTTAAGAATCAGCTGAGATATCAGTTTGAGGCTTCTCACAGGTGTTAAAGGAAGCTTTGTTCTGTGACTTCGATAATCCGGACAAGATCCAATGAAAAACTTCTTCGGAATGAGTTCGGGAACTTTGGACAGTTTTTTCGACTTGCGTGGATTTTGCACTGTCTTCTTCAGTGGGCCATTTTTTTGAAGACCTAGCAGAGATATCAGTTTGAGAGTTCTCCAAGCTTTTAAACGAGGCTTTACTTTAGTCACCTGGCGAATCCGGACAAAATTCAAAGAAAAACTGCATCGGAATGTATTCCGAAAGTTTGGACAGATTTTGCACTTCTGTCTTCTTCAAAAGATCAGCTCGAAAGCACCAGGCAAGTGAACAGCTTGCAGCTTTCAACATCTTCTAAAGAAAGGCGCAATTTAATTAATATATGGAAGCGGAAAAAATCCACTGACGAGCTTCTTAGAAATTAATTGCGAAACTTTGGACATTTTTTTACTTTGCGCGTATTTTCTTCAATATCTTAATAGAATACGTATACAAGAAGGAAACTGTAGATAAAATGAGGCAAAAGTTTATTTTCTCTCATGATCGATTAGTTGATGAAAACGCGTCCTTTTCAGCCCTGTGGAAATTGTTTTTCCACTCATTACCCGACTGCCATTGTTGAAATCTCATAATGCGTATTTGTTATGGGCGAGACAAAGCCATTGTACCTGACACGGTCTTACCCTTCTCTTGATATTGAGAGCCATTTATCTGGCCGTCTGTCGCAGAATAATTTGTTGTGGCATTTATCTCCCTATCCAGATATAAATAAATATAGGGAAAGCCCGCCCCCTTTAATTGCTAGCTGAAGTGACGGTAACCAAGAGAAAAACTGATCCCGTCTAGGCTTCAGACAGACTGTAGGATTTCCAGTTTTTTCCTTGAACTGAAACTGACGCGTGATGCCTGGAAGGTGAGTGTAAAAAACTATGTTTTTCGTAAACGTTGCAAAACAGCCGCACTTTAAGTTATCGATTGCTGATAGACGAAGATGAATATACAACATTTCATAAATTTTAAATAAAAGTGATCGATTGCCCATTGGTAAAAACCCCGGGGATTATTAAGGCTCAGCTCCTATCTAAGTAGACAGGCAGTTGCCGCAATAAACATCAGTACGCAAACTGTGTTTCCATGGTCGGTAATTTCAAAATCGATGACCACAAAGCCCCGGCTTTTACCCAAAAGCCCCACAAAGATTTGTTTTGTTGGTATGCGTGATTAACTCATTTTTAATTTGGGGGGTGCTTAACGCGCTCGGAAAGTATTTGTTTTTCTATTTGGAAAAGCCGCCGAAATTGTCCTTCTGCTGCCAATCCGAACCGCATAAAGCGCGATATTTCTATAAATTCGAACCGGGCGAAAAACGCATAAATCCGCATTTATGCTTTTGCTTTGGCAACTTTGAGCGCGAGTTCTTGAAATCTCCCCAGGGAATCTGGCAGCTTCAATCAAGCACATACAGGCACCGAAATATTAGGAAAAGCTTTCAGAAATGTTTGTTTTGGTAGACGCGGCTTGGGAGTATCGATAAAGAAATTATGCTGAAATGGGCAACGAGTCGCCTCAGGCTTTTTTAGGAAGATGGAATTAAAAAGCAGAAAAACGCACAAGCAAAGTGGATTGGAGGGAAGTTTAACGCCTTCTCTATGCACTTTGGAGGAAATACACAAATAAATTCAGGCTTTGCATCTGAAAGTTCATATAAAATGTTGGCTTTAGTTTCGTGCCCGAAATGAATTATTTTCCTGGAAAAACTCCTGCAATCACTGCGAAAGCACTTTCAACACGTTGAACATTGTATTTTTGTCAAAAATAACTCGGCCGATCTCCATGAAAATGTCATTGATCGGGCACATAAACGTCCTGGATAAAAACCGCTTAATTTCCAATGAACTCACTTAATTAACATAAATTTCCAGGCGACATTTACGATAACACCGTCTATTTCTCACAAGCTCAGTGTTTTCCACAAATACATTTAAAGTGGGTTTGCTGTTCTGTAACGTGAAATAATTTATAGCGCTAGCCCACTTCAGGCCGCGAACGAAAATCTTTGTTTAAATCTGTTTTTCCTCAGGTTTTCCGCGAATTTCGGTCTCTGTTTGGTTAATTGTGTTTCGGTTCTGGCGCAAAGGAGCTTTTAGCTTTTAATTGTAGCTGAGGGCCTCGTTCGGCATTCAATTCAACAAATGCTGCCGAAATGGGGAAAGATTAAAGCGGGTTTCGTGCGATTTCAATTGCGGTTTTTCCTTAGCAGTTTTTCCCTGGATGTAATCAGCCAAAGTAGTTAATAGTTCTTGCCCTAAACCGGACATTCCCCTAAGTTTACCTGCTACTCTAGTCAAGTTCACCGGGAAAATTCCCCGCTTAATCATTTAATACGCTCAGGAAGTTAGTTTCTTGCCGCTACAAGTTGTGCGGGTTTTCCGCATTGTTTCACCCAGCCAGTGAACGGACATTCAACAATACATGA
>NW_026019218.1:0-4455 GCF_020466585.1 Dendroctonus ponderosae | reverse complement strand
CAAATAAGCACACAAATAAGTCGCAGGGCTCCAGAACTCGATGAATTTACTAAATACTAGTCTGGATGAAATATGAAACCGAAAGTCGTAAATTAACAGTCGAGAAGGTAGAAAGAGACGCCGGCTACAAGGCAAGCGTGCTCCTGCGGGAGATGGATACAATTGTATAGAAAGACGACGTGGCTGGCGCTAATTTCGCTACGATTTCCTACTTCACGTTTACCGAAATCTGAAGTTATCTCAACATTCAACTTGCATTTTTTGAGCGTGTAGCCCTAAATGAGTTATGCAGACATTTGTTAATTCGAATTTCTGTGCTATTTATAAAAACATATTTAATAAAGTTGTAAAATTTTGATTTAAACTTGCTCTAAAATTGGAATAACTAAACCAGGAAATGTTTCAAAGAGTTACTTTTATGGGCGAAAACAAGCAACTCTAACTAAAATACAGGAACAGACAGATCATATGAAACAAATAATACCAGAGCTTTGCAGGGCAGTTTGCATTGTTTTAGCCCAAGATTTTTTGCAGCAATTTAAAAAAAATGAAACTTAAAAATGTTATTGCATTATATTTCCTTGGAATACATTTTTTGCTGGTTGAAACGCATCAATCATTAGTTATCATTGAAAAAATCCTATGTTTCCTCTCTTTTTTGCTTAATGATACGGAATATTTCGTTCCACATCTACGCTCTTATTTAACCATTTAGCAAATGACCACCTTAGCCAGCAAGATGTACGTTAATTCGATTAAATTATTTCAATTACTTATGGTTCTTACATTTTCCATCCAATTATAGGCTAATTTATTCGGTGACTTGATTTAATTAAAACACAATGCGGGACTGAATAATTGGAATAATCAACTTGGCGATAAAAATGACGGCTCGTTTCACATCCTTTTGGGCTTGGAGCTTATGCAAAAAAGTTACGATGTTGGTCACTAGGCAAGTTATTTTTAGAAAACAAGTTCACGTAAAGCAATCAATCATGTTTTTCAATACGTGCAACTGAAGGATTAAAATATTTATAGTTGGTTAAAACTAGGGACCCTTTTAAATTGCAATATTGTATGAATTTTTGATGGTGTGATGGCGGTTTTTTTTATTAGGGCTATTATGAAATGCCATACTTATTTTTGGAGTTGGAAAAGTTTGATTTCTGGTTCGTTGGTATAATTTATGGTGTTTTTTTTTATCTGTATGGCTTAGAGATAGCACAATTATAATCTCAGGTATAACAAGCTTACCATCATCTAGCTTCTTTTCGTGTCCACTGCTAGATATAAGCCTCCTCCATACGCCGCGAAATATTTCCATGTTGCAAGTTACATCCAGTTGTGTTCCATTTGTTAAAAATGAAATAATAAGAGCAGAAAAAAAAATTAAGCAACTACTACAGATCATCAACAGGAACTAAAAATCAAGGCCAGTATACAGGGTAATTGCAAATTGGCGTCGCTGCTCAAAATAAGTGCCCAAACTCAAAGTGATTGGGACACAAAGATGTTTGGAGTGAAACGGGCAGGACTTTTTACTCATGGGAAACTCTTGTGTTTTATCAGCAGAATTTTATTTTATTTGATCACTCATATTGATCAATGATACATAACCTTTAAATCGGTTTTGGATTACATTTGTGACCTATTCTTAATCACTTATTTTCCCCAAAAAGATGGCAGCACTCGGGGGCTGTTTTGTCGCAGCACTGACCGCAAGGTGCCACAGCTATCGTAACCTCAACGCATGCTATTGTCTCTTTTATTTTCTTTGCTTCATGTTTATCCATAGTTGCCGGAGTTTTTAATAATTACGAAGGAGCAGGTATTTACGAAACGTTAATTAGGCAGATTACCTTGAAAAATATCGTTGCCATCCTTCTGATCTAGTTTTTTGCAAATATCTGAGTTTTTAATAACATTTATTTTTTTATTTATTTTCTCTGTACTTCCTTACTAGACACCCCCAGACAACACCTCCAGAGGAATGACGCCAATTTTGAATCACCCTGTATGTATAGAAAATTTGATATAACGTAACAAAAATGTGCCTGAACTTAATGAGTTATGGACTTTGAGCCTCGCAATTTTTCCATTATTTGTGTGTTTAAATTAGTTCTACCAACATGTGTTTTTGTTTTCTTGTAGTAGTTAGTTTTTTAAATTATGCTTTTGATATTACATTTAAATTATCTCCAACTACAATAAACGGCCTTCATTACGTATCTAAAAATATTAACTTACCGCCGCTATTCCGAAACTTTTCAATTGTGAATATTGACCCTATCCTGTTGATTCTCACCTAGAAAAAAATATGTTATGAATATTTTATAACGTAAATAAACTAATAATACAAAAAATTACAATTTTTTCCTCAGCATTAAACGTTTTTTCAAAGAGGGAATTTTGCGCAGTTCGCTATTATGAATTGAAAAGTTTCATTTTAAATAAAAATATAACTCTGTATCAAAACGTGATACAGAATATATTAGAGATATATTGGACGGCCAATAAGGTCATGCAGTATACAGTCTGAGCTTTTTTGACACATACGCATGCGCAGACCAGTCTAAAAAATAAGTACTACAAAATTAAAGTACTGTTCTGCAGTATTTGTACCGCAATACTGCACTGTTTTATTTTCTACCTTAAACTGACAGTTGACATTTCTGACGTCCTCTTGCAGGTTATTTTACTATAAACGTAACCCAGTTTTTTGAATTTTGGATTACCCTCTAGAAGTAGAATTGTTCTTAGGTGTGGAAATCAAACATAACAAAAATGGTTTAAGGATTGTACAAAGCAAAATGATTAACAGTCTACGCGAAGAATTTGGTCTTGAGAAATCTCGAACAAGAGCTACTGCGATGGAGGTTACCTTCAATCTGGATGAAGATAGATGAATAAGTCTAATCTATGTCTCGTTGATATCAATGCCAGACATGATACAATCAATACAAGGTAGGATATTGCGTCGATTTGCGTGAAGTCAGTGGAACTCACTGCGTGACGTGAATTGTTCCTGTCTGCTAAGTATGATTAAATATAGCTTATATAGCTTAGCCTTTGTCACATTTAATTATTCTTTTATCAATCTTCGTTAAAATTACAAAATGCTTTTCGGCAGGTTTTTAAACTTGAAAATGAAAAATAACAAGAAATTAATTATTTTGTAGGCTAGCATAGTTGCCAGATGTGCAATAAAGTACAGCGTTTGTTTTTGGAAAGTACCCCAAAGTTTGAATTCCAAATTCCTCTCATAATCATAATTTTTTAAATGCTGAGAGTATATTCTGGCGGAGACAACATTAATGGTGTCTGCACAACAAGCATTCTCAAAGCTTGCTTAAAATACTGTCTTTTAATAACCCTATGTGGGTTTTGGCTCAATGCATAATGCGTCTCTATCTTTGTCGGTTCTAGTGATGAGCGAAACTGGTCTTGGTCTGTAGCTCCAAGACCAAGACTGCTTTTGGTTTGCTAGACCAAGACCAAGACCATGTACTGCCAGAACAAGACTCTCGCAAGAGTCTTGCGAGACTCTAAAAAACCGGACATCCTGTATTTGACGAAACGTTGGAGACACAATGTTCAAAGTGTATTTCCATTCCACCATTCTAAGATTCAATTAAGGTATCCTATGAAACAGTTATTAACAAAAAAATCCCCAGGCGAAGCACATTTTTACATGACAGCAAGGATAAAATAATTAGAGTATCACTAGTAAGCTAACGCTTGTGATAAATAAGCTGACTAATTATCAGACTGTGAAGGCTTTCACGGCGGGTAAAATCACCGTGGTCCATGGGAATTTCTTCCTGACGTTTCGTCCACAACTGCGGTGGACATTATCAAAGGCGATGAGGTAGTGGGCTAAGCGATCTGCCGTGCCTTCCGACTAAGACTGGTTCAACTACTTGCTTATGAACATATTTATTTCAGACAAGTTTTACAATACTTCTTACTGCTACTTATTCTACGGATCCTTAATGCTAACATATTGTTGTTTTAAATGACATCGTATGACTTATTCTAACCTAAACCTAAACCTAATATAACACATCCTCTAATGCTTCCTAAGCTAACTTAAGCACATCGCATGTGGTCCACGTCTGCTTCTTAGACTGTGTCCACAGGGAGAGGTCTGCGGTCACAGTCGAACTTCTTGGTGCAAGAAACCCTGACGGTGGGATTCTTGCTATGCCGAATCCTATCCTAACCCTGACGTTAGGTTCCGGATGTGATCTAGCAGGTCCTCTGTATCCAGGTCTCTTCGCAGGGTGGTGTTTCTGACGAAGTATGGGTCACTATCCTCAGTATTTTATTATGGAATACTGCCAGTTTCTGCTTTTGCGAGGTGCTGGCTATGGCCCACGCAGGAGATCCATAGGTCAGTACCGGGCGGATCATTTGCTTGTAAACTCTGGCCTTAGTTCGTAAGCAGAGTTTACC
>NW_026019217.1:0-4460 GCF_020466585.1 Dendroctonus ponderosae | reverse complement strand
TGGTGTTATATATAGACACAAAAAGTATTACGTACTAAGAAAACCTATTATTATTTTATTTATTTCATGCTAATTAAATATTAGAAACAAAAATTTTCTAAGTAACATTTAAATAATATTTTAAAAATATTTCCTTCTGCTCTGAATTATTTGCTATTCATTGATCAATGAAAATTCAGATAATATGTTCTAAAGTTTGTTCACATTTATTGAAAATAATATATTAGTAACTTTTTGGGTGTTAAGGTTGTTATATATAGGTACAAAAAGTATTATGTAATAAGAAAATTATTAATGACTTATTTGTTTCATGCTAATTAAATATTAGAAACAAATATTTTAAAAATAATATTTAAGAAATACTTGCTTTTGATCTGAAATATTTAGCAAACATATAAATATTTCCTAAATATGTATGTAATATTTTGTGCTATCTGGGAATAGTGTAACTGGATAACTCTGGCTAATTTCAAAAGCTATTTCTATCTGAATGTATCAAAGGCTATAAACTACCTGCGAAGAAACCACCAAAGATCGTCCAATAACATCTGATAGTCTCAAGACATTATCCTCAATCCGAAAGGCAGCCCTCCCATTTCGTTCTGCTGTTATTTGCCCCAAAGACCCATAATTTCTTTTGCCGGCGTAGCCCACTGGATTGAACAGCTTGCCGACACTTTCACAACCTGCAACCGTAAATAATGTAAGCTTAAACAAGTAACTGGGGCTGTTACAGTCAGCACACCTCTAGACAAATCCCCACATTCATGCACCTCAATGCTGTGCTCCCCAGGCACCAATCCATCAATGGTACCATCAATGATGCAGGTGTTTGGAGAGGCCTGAACAAACCGAACTACGCCTTTGATGCTTTCTTCTCCTGCTTCCAGGATTGAGACTGCTGCAATGCTTCCATCATACCCTATAGAAAACGAGGTTTCTAGTTCATGGTTCTACAGGGAAAGCTAGAAGGTACCCTTAATGGCAACCGGACGTCCTGTAGACTCTAGTTTTTTTTGCACCTCCAGAGTAGGAAGAATGCTATCCACAACTACGGAACCTTCCTTTAGATTCACTTCAACGTCGTTGACTCCTGGTACGTTTTGCAAACTCTGTTTCACAGCCTTTACGCAGGATTCGCAGGTCATTTGGACCAAAAACTGGATCTTTGTTGAAGTCATGGCGAAAACACTGGATATTCATAGGGTGACAATGTGGATTTTTGCTGTTAGAAGATAATAATTTCAGAAGGTCAACATTTGAACAAGTCAAAACAATTGGATCTAACCTTAAATGCCTGCATTCATGAGAAAGGAGATAGCTGTCAACTATAGAATAGGGCGTGCATTGGAAGTATACCCATGATAATTTTATTTTCTTTAATCTCATAAAAATCAATCGGAACATTTCTTGTAGAAGCAAAAACTATTTTAGGGAGTTTAAAAGTAACTATTAAATTTGCTATTTACAAAAAATATATATTCAATAATAATACTATCTTATACAATTTAATCATCATTCCAAGCATCATCATCATCATCATCAGTAGAAACACTGCTGCCCATATCGCTGCTTTTGGTAGGTGGAGGAATGATCGAAGACATTCTGGCAAATGCAGAGTCAGCCCCTCCCAGATGTCCCTGATCAGTCTGTTTAGACCCAGATATTCCTTTCCTCCTCATCTGCAGCTTCAGATGCAAATCTGCCATCAAGTCGCCCCCTTTGGGGGCACTAGCTTGGGACTGCTCATTCGTTTTCCGTAGAACCTTGGAGCCCCCAGCCTTCCTAATTGCATCCATCAGACTGGCTCTGGGGTCACTTTGGAGTGTTGGGACTGGCGGAGGCGGTTCCATGTGAACGGGCGGTGGCGGTGCCATGTGAACTGGCGGTTGAGGAACCGATGGGGGTTTATCTAAAAGTTAAAAAAAATTGTCAATTTAACAAGGGTTAATTCAATAATTTAAATAAAACATACCTGGTTGGGCAGTTTTTTGTGCTTCTACTGGCATCTGCTCTATCGGTGGTGGCAATGGAATATCTATTAAAGGTGGAGGTGGGGGCGGTGAAGGAACTTCCACTGCTGTAAAAGTGGAAATGTCTGGCAAATCCACATCTACCACTTGACTGCTGTTAACAGCCGATGGACTGATGATCGCAGCTTCAGAGCCTTCGACTTCATACCGAACATCGTCAGCTATGCCTGGCAGATTGGGCAAATCCCAAGGCACATCCAAGGCAGGTAATTGTTCGATTTTCGGAGTGTAAAAGTAACTGTCTTTATTCGCCTGCTGCATTGATGCTCTCTGGCTTATGGAAACGGGCGCAGCCCCTAGTTCTGAAGTAGCGTAATTGTCTTTCTGCCTGATAATCGTTGGGCTTTTGCAGTAGTCGTTAGGCTTGAAATCCTTATACACATTCTTGCCGGTGTTGAACAGCAACAGGTCGTTTACACAGCTGATATCATTTGGTACATCCCCGAGCCCTTCTGGCACTTGATTATTGTTCATCTCGGGCACTTTAACGTGGTAAAACTGCAACTTTGACACAGGCTCAAAGGTGGATACGCGCTTTCCATGGGGCACTTCATGTCGCACCCTTTCAACCGTGACGGGCTCCTTGAAAATGGACACATAGTCCCTATTGATATCCGCCGCCGGATACTTACTACTGGAAAATACGGTTTTCGCCTTCTTATCCCCTTTCAGATTGGCCACTTTGGCGGAGGCAGCATCTATTCGCTTGAATATGCTGGATAACTTTGCATTGTTCTCCTCCAACCTTTTGCCCACTCTGGAAAACACATCTTGGGTGATAGCGTCCAGATGATCGAGAATTTCCACCATTTGGACGATGGTTTCCTCTTTGCTTAAATTATGCGGGATAGTTTGAATTTTATAATGCGACATTGTTTTGCTCTATTGTTTACCACTACATCAAAGAGTTAGAAAATAAAAAAGCAAGGTTATGCCCATAGATGACGTCAAGTAGCAAGGTTATGCCAAGTGTTACTGTAGTGTGTTGCTGAATGTTGCAATTTTTATATCCTGATCAATTACGTGATCCCATCTAAGGTTAATAGTGTTTAAAAATTATTCAATCACAATCTAGAACGGGACTCAAATTCTTTAATAACCACCAGAGGAAAGTGTTTTCGCTAAATTAATTTATTCTGATTGGAAATCTGGCTACGCTGATGAACTGCCAAGGCCATGTTTGCTTTGTATTTGGAGGTTAGTTCTCCCATTGTTTGTAAATAGAGGCTTAAAATGCTGAAATGGACCCTCTAACTGAGCTTATCAACACATTATACCAACTGGTCATAGGCGTAAGACCCCAGGATGAAGACACCATGATAAAGAAGCACAGCAGATGCTTAGAAAAGCTGGGGGATGTGAGCTTGCCCCTTTCCAGCAAGGTCTGGCGCCATATCATCCAGAGGAGTGCAAGTCGGGAATTAGGGGCGCCTGGTTTAGTTCACCAGTTCGCTAGTGCTGATATAGACATCGCGTTGGGGCTATTTCAGGAATGCCTGCGTGGCTTGAAAGCCCAAATACGGACCCACAAGTGCATCAAGACTAGTGCCCACTTGTTCCTCGAACGGGCGCCCCTTTTCAACTATGCAGTTAAACGCGCTTTAGCTGAAGCTGGCCAGTATGGAAGGGTAAAACTATTCAATCAAGTAATTAGGATAACAACGGCAACCACAACCTATCAAACAGTTAGTGATCTAGATCAGGCAGATCTCACCACTTTGAGGCTCTCCATCCTAAAGGCCACTATAGAGAACTTGCTGAAACTCTCCACAAAGTCCGAGCCTGCAGACAGTGTGGTTGTTGCTCTGGTTAACAATGTTGAGGCTTCTACTGTTTCCAACGCCAGCATTCTGTGCGGACCAGTATTGAACGAGCAGGGAGTGAAAGATACTGAGCACACTGCCCGAGATTTCTTCCAAAAACGAGTAACCGACATGAGGCTGATGGCTCAGCATCGATACCGAGTGAACATACAATCAGCCCAAGAGTGGAAAGAGTTGTTCACCCATCTAGGCAGGGCTTCAGTCAGCGTAGAGCTGCTAAGCAACAAGCCTCAGAAGTCTGTGAAAGTTACTCTTGATAACTTGGGCAACTGTAACAAAGGGCCGGCTTTTATTTTCTATAACTGCGCCCGATTGTCCATTCTGCTCAAAGAGTTTGACCTCAAAGTCCAGCAAGGGACTTACCCAGATCTGCCAGCGCTGGACCAAATCGACTTTTCATTGCTGAAACAGCCAGAAGAATGGGAGCTGCTGTATGTCTATATTCTACAGTATCCACATATGGTACAGAGCTGCATTAAGGGCGTGGAGCTGGGCAATGTTAATCCACAGCATTTGGTATCGTTCCTATCGAATTTATCGTCGGTGTTCAGCATTTACTACCGAAGGGTGCGGATCTTGGTGGCACCAAGAGAGCATCTGTTTG
>NW_026019216.1:0-4481 GCF_020466585.1 Dendroctonus ponderosae | reverse complement strand
CAATATTTGCTCAAAAATTGATTACGCATAAATCGCTCGAGATAGACATTAGACTCTTGTACCGTTTAGTAGATAAAATACACCTCTTTCTAACCAGAAAGTTTCATTACCTTATCGACTTTGAGCAATTTTTGCCGAATTTTTGAATTTTGAACACCTGGGTAAACACCTGCACGTACCTACTCGTGTTTGTTCAAAAATTAATGACTCAGAACTGGTAATATTTTCAAGGTTGGTTTTAACAATGTTTATTAGAGGAAACATTGACTTACCAACTAGGTGGTAGCTTTAGAATATCGGCGAAAAGGGATTTTTGGCAATCTAAAAAAAGCCATGCCAAATGGTAGCTTGATAATATTCGGACTACCACTAATATTCCCACTCAGACATGGTGAAAGGTAGATGGTTCATTTTTACAGCGTTTATTAGCTGAAATGTTGCTCTAGATGACCAGCTAGTTTCACGAGAACATTGGCGGAAGGTGCATTTTAGCAAATTTTTCAATCAAACCTCAGAAAACGTCGGTTGCAATTCGACTTCCGCCAGAAATAAAAATAACCCAGCAAGATCAAATGATAAAGTAAACGCTTTGTTTATTAAACATTGTATTTCCGTAAGCAAATAATACTGAAATAGAAAAATGCTGATTAAATCGATGTGTAGGCAGATCAGTGACACCGCATGTGGGCGGCGTGCTGAAAGTGAATTCTACCCATTCGCAACAACTATATTCGGAATATTTTAGTTCTGGGCACATACCCATAAAGCAAACAAGCATTATGTTAATTACACAGCATTAGGCCCGCATATGTTTTCTTTCCAACACTGAAGGCATTTCCTCTTGACCGTGGGAACGTGCCTCGGTCTGATGCTAAGCACGCGTTAGTTAACAATTCATTTTTTGCTCGACGTAACTCCCATTATTATCATTTTGTGTGGGAATGTTCCTTTTCGTTTTTTCCTTCCTTCCAGTCACGGGCTCGATTAGTTCATTGTCGGTTTGCAAAGCCAATTAATCAATTGAATTGATAATGGCCGAGCAAAGCGAAGCTGGGCATTAGAAATTGGGTTTTTTATGGACGAATAGTCGATTGAGAGTGCAATTTTAACTGATTAAACGACTATGGCGAACCGGTTAGATATTCCACATTACACTTCCATTAAAGTAGTAAACAAAGTTAAATATGCTGCTAACCATACAGGTCGGCAGATGCCATGAGAATATTAAGCATCAGGCTCAGAAAGGCAACTCGTTTCCTTTTGACCGTGGGAACGTGCGCTTAGCACGCGTTCAAAGCACCCTGACAACTTGCTGAATAATAATATACTTGACCCCACTATCAAGCGAGCCATTACTGGAACATGCGACATATGTTATTTACCGTTCCTGCATATTACAGCTGCATTTCGTGTGAAGAGGCCTAAAAAAATTGGCCCTTGAACTTGTATGTCGTTTCACTTCCAGTGCCAATCCAGTACCCAGCAAGCACAACGTAAAAGCATTTTTTTCAGGCTGAATTTGCCACACTTTTAACCAGTCTAGACAGGAATATTTTGCGACAGGAACGGAGCGATCAGATGCAAATTGCAGAGTTCCTCGGTCCAAAATTCAATTTTCTCGTCGTCCGCATTTCTTCCAAAGCGCTTCATCACATACTTCGAAGGTTTTGCTTCAGCAATTCGAAGTAAAAGCATTTGCTTCGTTTCTTTTATGAGACGAATCTTATCCAACTACTCGATTTGTTCATGCGTTTCGTAAGAAGCTTGATTTTGTCCCGCGAGTATTTCCTCGTTTTCACACATCTGCACGTGGAGGCTTGAAGTCAGTAAATGTTCAAAAAAATCAATTATTTTGTTTGCTCAGCACTCCACGCAGGATTAATTCGCCTATCAACTACCCAGTTTCCAATCACATGTTCGGAACATTTTCGAACAATATCTGCTGAGGAATTTCGTGTCCATATGAAGCAATCGTGTCTGGTTTCGTCTACTAGATTTTATTGGGGGAGAAAAATGAAAGGAATCTCCCTTACTCCCCTTTATCTTTTATTATGCAGTGGGCTTTTATTCAAAGTCGTTTTGAACGCGTGCTATGCCACGTTCCCACGGTCGAAAGGAAACGTGTCATTTAACATTCGGGTCGCATCCACATGTGCACATGCTTCATCCAATCACGTGAATGCAACTAACAAATAATTGCTCACAATATTTAATTTATTTACTAAAAAAAAACTGGTTTGCCTTGTGAGCAAATGTCGGATTTGAGCCGCTGGGCTACAGTGAAACTGGAAAAACTGCCGCCTAGTGGGCGTTTTCCAGATATTTAATTGGAAGACTTTGCCTGGGGTCTCACTAGTCCAGGTGCAATTGATTGATATGGAAAATTATCAAAAATTGTCAAACTTTCCACAAAAAATGTGAGTAATTAATTGAGCACAATTCAAAATTGACCCCAATTAATCAGTCGCTTTCCGAACAACCAGAAAGGAAAATGTATGTAGAACATAGAGCGCAAACGAATCAATCAAATTTAACACTCAAACTATCATAGTGCGCATTCTAAGCCTGGACGCGTGTTTGAGTGTATTACTTGAATGTATATAACTTGTTTGTGGAAAATAAACGAATGTAAGTTTTGAACACCAATTTATATTAGTTGCACGCACGTCATGAATTGTTTCTGAGCGAGTTCGCACTACATACATGAAAAGTGCGATAAACTATGATAACCTCGTCTTGGAAACTTGTTTGCACATAGTTTATTTATAACACATTGTTTCTTGCTGATTACGTGACGTAAGCACGTAGTCTATGCCACTGAACGTGAAACGTTTTTGAGTAATTTTCATATCTGCTTTGCACAAAGTCAAAAAAATGACTTCATTAAAAAAAAATTGGGTGATTTTCTAAGTTTTTGACGACGTTTTTCTAAGTTTTATCCCAATTTGTTTTTTGAGGACTATTCCCGATCGGTTTTCAGTATCCACTACCGCAATCAACACAAAACAGTAAAATTGTAAAATTTTACTTCTACTCAAAATGTCCCAAAAAGAATTATTTGCTATATCAAACACTCAATCATTTGCCTAAATTAAGTGTTTTGTGGGGCATTTGTTTCAAATGACCATGTGAGATCACAAAGTTCTAACTAAAGAATTAAAAACTTTTTTTTATTTCCTGATTTGATCGTGCATTCTGCCCATAAAAATGACGGTTTCCAAACCAATTTCAACTGCACTGAAACACTGCATGTTTGAATGTGCCTTATTTTTTTTCAGTTTGCTGAAAATTGTAAAAGTCGACTGATCATCAGGTCTGAAATGGAATTTTTACAAAAATATTGTTTCTGTTTTCAACTTTAATTGCTTTGCCCAACCGTTCATTTGCGTGTTTCCTGAACTCACATATGAAAGACTTTGTTCTCTATTAAAAATCGTTGCTTCGGTAATAAAGAACAAAAAGTTTTATTTGGGTATTTTTCTTTAAAACTTCTTTCTGGATACTGAGAATTTTCTGATTCTTAATGGGAATTCAGGCAGCGTTCATTTTTCCATTAATTAGAAAAATTATCGCATTCCTAATAGAAAACGCAAAACCCTGCAACTAGCTTGAAAATTTGGGGTTGTAAAGAGAGGTTCCTCGTTCTTACGAGGATGAGAACGAAATCCACAGTCTCTGAAGAATGAGAATGAGAAAATGAGAAAGAAGAAATTCTCTCCTTTCAACAACCCTAATTTTGCAGGCCAATAAAATGTTTGCTGTTAGGAAAGTGGCGATTTTCTCTTCGAACTCGCGTTAAGAATGAGTCAATATTGAGAATGCGAACACGAACGTGAATTGAGTTCATTGTTTTTTGTTTTTGCTACCGCAATAAGCGCAGAAAAGTATTTGTTGTGTCATCTTAGCTTGAAGCACCCCCGTAAAACAAAAATTGCGTTTTGATCAAATTTTTGTGATCAAAAGACTCTGAGAAAGTTTGAAAATTCTATTTTTGCTTGGAGAACAAAGCATCAGGTTGTTAGATGTACATTGTGTAAACGGTTCTTTTCAAGTGCTCAGTGGACATTCAAACTACCAGACAGAAAAATGTTCGTTAATTTTATTCGGCATATAAAAAACACTTTGGATATTTTGTCCCAAAATTTAGGACTGTTGCAATAAGAAAATTTCCTGATTCTCAATGAAAAAAAGTCATTGGAAGCAGAGAACTTCCAAGTTCTGAATACAAGAGGGAACAAATAAAAATTTGTTTGAATTTTGCTTGGAAATTCAGTACTATTTGAAAAAGAAATTCTACTGAATCTGAAGAGAAAACCCAAATGAAATGTTAATCCACCCTAAAATTTAAGGTGTTGGAAAGAGCAAATTTCCTCATTCTAAACGTGACTTTTTATTCTAATTCAAAATTTAGGGTTCTCGCAAACAAAAAACCTCTGCATTTCTATTAGAAAACGACAAAACGTGAAAGCGAACACTGTTTA
>NW_026019215.1:0-4338 GCF_020466585.1 Dendroctonus ponderosae | reverse complement strand
ATCTGTGGATTCATGAAATAATACTTCGCAAAAAACAAACGGGCTAGCCGCAAACGTCCGTGCCGTATAGCGTGAATAACCCTGTATAATTATTAAAATTGAACATTGCAACTTAGAATTGGTTATTTAGGTTTACTATATTTTAAGGTTTACACTATTAAAAGAAAAAAATGTATTGGATATTATTCTACGTTTTGATTAATTTTAATAGTGTATTTTTGTTCCCTAATAGAAATAATTCCAATTAATATAAACAGAAAGGAGATCCTAAAATCGGACGCTGAAAGCAATCAAGAAAATACATTATTATTTAACTAAATGTTTGACTGGCAATGTTTTGTCAGATAACCGCGCGAATCTTAAATGGCACAATAATATAAATGTTACAGTACACAAAATTATTACACAAATACAGATAAAATAGTTCCAGCCCAAAAATTTCAAAATATACAGTGTGGTTATTTAAAAAATTGTAGAACTCTGAAAAGCTGTTTAAGGGTGTAATATAAAAATAAAAAGCACAAAATAAATGTGTACCTATATAAAAATAATTGCCTGTTCCGGCTGGACAAATTTATGTTTGCAAAATAATTTTGCAAAACTTCAATATCAGTAAGACGACGGTTAAGAGATTAAGATTCAAAAATTTTCGCAACATGAAAGTTATTTTACCCGATCTCATAATCCGAAACGAATATATTCACACCCTAAGTTTAGGCAAATGTACAATTTATATTTAGGAAAGTGTGATAAAAGTAGTTTTTATCCGGTAACAGACATTATAATGCGAACATTTTTTCAAATATAATTCGGTTGCAGTTTCACCAAGCGCCACGAAACAAAAATGTGATTTTCTAAATTAGGAGTTAATATTTTATAAATATAAGATTGTTCCATTTTGTTGCTGAAGTCATTAAAATTAAACATAAACACAATTTAAAAAAGACTGCATTAAGTATAAATCTAATTTAAGTTAATATCCATATAAAAATTTTTGAAAGTTAATGGTTCATGGATTTGTCGATGTACCTGAATAAAAAACAATTGCCAAGACGACTACCAAAATGATGAACTCTTAAGTGTCTTAAAATACGCTATGTTGCTGAGTCAATGAAGTGAGCTTTCCCAGGCTTGCATTTATTTTGTTAAGCTGACTAAGCGTTGTTGATTAGTGGATGTTAATGCTAAAGTGATCGCAATATGATTAGCCGGGATAAAAAGACAGTGCGCTTTTGGAAGACTTGACATGATAATTGCCGATAACATACATGTTTTAGCAGATGAATAACGAGGTTGATAATTTTTCCGCATATCATTTTTAACGGTACATAGCTTATTTCGTTTATTTTTTGTTCTTATCATTGCATCTTGCAAGTCTGACTGATGAAGTTGGATGAGTCCAAAACCGATTAAAATGCTTTGCGATGCTTAACCCGAGAAAACAGGTCGAGATAAGGACCGGAAAACATCGTAAGGACCGGAAAACAAACTATTTTGTTTGATAAGCATGGCCTTGTGCAAGTTAACACCACTTTTATGGATGTGTTTTCCTTCTAGACGCAATTGTTATCTAGAATAGTTCTAAAACGTAATAAAAGTTTCTTTAGTTTTTGGAACGTTCGAACTCAATTCGATGTTTAGTATAACAAAATGGTCAAGGATTCTTGGTAATTGTTGAAGCTGATTCTGAAATTGCCATACACACAATTTACGTTGCTTCATTCCAAATGGATGGACTAAAAGTGGATTTAGAAGACGTTTTCATTGTTATCATTGCTTAAAAAACAATAGGCCCCAAAACCAATCCGAATCAACCAAGAAACAAAAACCAAAAATAAAGAAAAGAGAGACCAAACAACTGAAAGGATGCTGAAAAATGCAGAAATCGAAAGGATGCAACTTAAGAAGCACTTTATTTTAAGGATATTAGCATTCGCCGCCTCTGATCTGAGTGAAAAGGCCTGAACTCCTGATAGTTGAAAAATCTTAACTTGATTTGCCGTTTAGAAAATCAGGCAATGAAGAAGTAAACTTACCCTTTTGATGGCATGTTCGACCGAAACCAGCAAATTCTGGAGCAATTCGGGCAGTTGAGCACCATCACAGTCGTCGGAATATCCGACCTCAAGATCCGCCACTGACCGAAGTCCAGAGCACATTATGTCATCGATGGATTGCAAGGGGTTGCGGAATTCCGCCACTGTACGCGAATGGATTTGGTGGTGGAGTTTCCAGATTAATGCAACCTGAAAGAATAAAAAAATACACTTTTAAAGTATCTTTGTCCATCAATTGCAGTCCTTTTGAAAATTTGCATTCGAATGCTTTGAATATTTTTCCTTTGGACGTTTTTAAGTACAGCAACTATTATCTTAAGTAGTTACCTGGACTAAAGTTTCGTTCTAGAATATTTGAAATTTGAAATACGCTCCATCCATTAAAAAAAGTATGTGCGCCAAATGCTGTATTTGTGGATTTGACGTTAATTTAAAGAGTTCCAATGGTTTCACGCTCTTTAAAATGTTTCAATAATTTCCGGAATAAGTGAATCTCCGCAATGAGAATAAAAAAAAATTACAACAGCAGAGGAGCAGCCAGACATTAATTCTTAAAAAGTCTTCTTTTGAGCCAAAGAATGTCGCACTACGATTTCAATCACGTGCTTACGAGATACAAACAAAGGCAATAATTTTACGGGATTCATAAATTCAGCAAATTTATTTAGATTCAATGCAATGAACCTTTTGAGAAAAGTTTCCAATTCCTTGCCTTCAAAGGCAATATTTGAAAAACAGCTGACACTTGACTACTATACTTTTCGAATGAGTTAATGAACTTTTCAACATTGGTACAAGGGAATTCAACTACAATAACGGAGCCAGGTGAAACCCTTGCATTGAAAACCGAAAAGTTCTCCAACATTGTGTATTTTAAACTTGCAAACCCTCACGAAACGTTCAATATGATTAGTCAGGCGTTCAAAGGCCTGCTGAACTTTGCAAATTTAAAGCTGAACACCTGGAATTTAGGGCCCAAGTTTTGTTACGAAGCGAGATGTGGCTGTAGAATTAGCCATAACGAAAATCTGTTTTTGAGTAATTTACGTAGCTTGCAATAAATACAGTTGATTTACCTCAAGTCCAGGATGACTTCGACTTTTTAGGCACAGATAGCAGTCGTGATTTCTTAGATGCGATACGTCCAATGGGGTAAAACGTATTACTATTCCGGCCCAGCCCAAGCATAACGGCCATCCAAAAGGGGAGGACGTATGATTCGATTGGTCATTCTGAAACATAATTAAAAATATTAGCCACTAATCAAACGTTCCATTAGTGAATTTCTCCGGTGCCGGAACATCGTGTAATGTGCCGGAACATCGTATACGGTATTATGTAAATTTGTCTTTTGAAGGCAAAAATAACCTCATCTAATAACACTTTTTCCAATACAATTTTAGGCGAAGCCATATGCAAATTAGCAGGTTTTGAGACACAATTGCTCAATAATTTTTATCTTCAGCAAAGCACTGTCACTTAAATTGATTGACTACACTTCAGGAAAATTGTGCATGTTACACTGGTTCGGAATTCCTAATCAACCAAGCCCAAGTACGGGTATTGAGTGGAAAAAATCATGTATAATTGTGCGTATCAGCATGTATAATTTAGTTGTCTATAGGTCACAGGCATATATTTTCTATAACAAACAAAATCGATTTGGGGACAGGATAATGCTATTTTAGTGGGAAAACATTGTGAAAAATGTTTGTGTTTTGAATTATTTTACGGTTTGTTTGAAGATGTAAAGTTAGTTAACCTCATTTCCTAACATAATAATGCAAATATTTACAAGGCGTTTTTATGCCAAAAGGAGACTCGTCAAAATGACCAATTAGTAAAGAAATTGGATTTTTTTCCTCAAATGATTCCACCCGACTACCCAGCATCTGATGGCAATTTTTCCCATTGACTCGAATCGACTTTACATTACAAAACGATTGCGCTTTACTAATAATCACCTGTGTAACCAACGGCTTGGTCCCATAAAGATAAATGTTGTAATAGATTCTGAGACACTTAAGTATGTTAATCATCTACCCACTGAGACAAGTCGGCCAGTGTACACAATTTAATTAAGAAATATTTGTGGCATAGAATTTGTCTTCCAGTTTCACAATGAAGGACTTCCAAAGTTATGCAAGACCGCAAATGATCAAGAACAAGCAACTTTAAAGCTCATTTAAATCTTGGTAATTTATTTAATTTTTAGATATCAAAAGAAAATGTGAATTGTAGATAAGTTCTATATTGTTGAGGCGGATTCAATTGAGAATTT
>NW_026019214.1:0-4522 GCF_020466585.1 Dendroctonus ponderosae | reverse complement strand
TCACTGATTGAATTATACCAGTGTTAGGAATAGGACTTAATTTTAGAATAAGCTAGGCTAAGACACATATGTACTACTCAACGAAAACTTAACTTTTTTAGGCTCAAAAAAGCATTTTTACTGCTTTAAGGCGCGATAACTTTTTTAGCCGATTTTAATTTTCAGGAAAGTGAGTTTTAGGAAAAACTGTGGGCTTTTGAGGAAGCAATCAGTGGCGAGTGAACAAAACAAGGCAATCAAAAATTTGTTTTGTTCGAATTTCTGCTTGCAACGTGCTGATGAAAGTCGAAATGTTAACTACAATTTGTGCGTAAATTAGCACAAAAATTACTCACTTTCGGTCAGTCCACCCTTTTCCAGGCACAGCTTATGTAAATCGTCCACATATTCTTGAAGCTCTGGAGGCAAAGTTATCTACAAAGCAAACGAAACACTTTACATACATTTAAAAGAAAATTTAACTACCTTAAGGCTGCTGGAAAACCCACAAATTGAGAAAAACACGATCAGACAAACCCGTAAACAATGCATCTTGTAAAATGTGCTTGGCATAGGTCGGTTTTGCGGTTTTATAACAAGCAAATATGAAAAACACGGGAATTTACTCATCAAAAAAAGACACATTAATAACCGATTTTTTGCAGTCGGAAGTGGGTTGATCTGAGTCTAATTAGTGGAGTGGGACAACAGGGTCATTTTTCCAACAATATATGAAACTATACTTGAAGAGAAACACTCTGCATATAAATATTTCTTAAATTTATCCCCTACCTTAGCATCCAGACTACCAAGCGCAAGAATCAGCAGAAGAAAGCTCACACTTTTGAACATCTTGAGAAGGAACTGGTTGATCAGTTGCCTGATTTCGTTCTTATATTTTTTTAGCAGGAATTAATTACCCGTCCATACCTGCTTGTTAACACACAGTTCTAATTACGGAGTTTTATATGCAAATCTGGCAATTACATGTGACAACAAGGAAATGTGTAATGAGTAATTGACTACAATGTGCATGTTTAAACAAGATTTAATGCGCGACTAGGAATGTTTTCCTGTTGATAATCTGCAGAAGGCACTTACCTACTTATTACGCTAATAAGACAAATTGATTTTTAGGATTTTCGAGTTTTAAGTTAATAAAGTGCTGATTTTTCTGCAAATGCTAAAGCTTATAATTTTTAGATTTTTAGACTTCTATGTAAAACGCCTAACAAAATAAATGCAATAAACAAACTAGATTTTGCAATCAGGTGAACGATCCAAACTAGTGATTTTTTGGACTGGAAGATGCAAAATAAACGCTACGCGACTCAATTTGCTCTGATTTTGGAACTTCGTAGGTTCTGATTGCTGCAAGCGATTTGACTTCTGTTTGAAGCCCTATTTGGTCCAATTCGTTTTCTGTTAGCTTTTAGGAGTTTCTTCCAACATTTTATGCCTTAGAGGAAGACCCCTACAGAATGGGAAATGAAACAATGCAAATTTTCTCATAGTTTAGCCCGATTGATCTCGCAGTTTTACAGAAAAAACGTTTTTTATGTAGGTATTTCAAATTCAAAGAGATGTCATGCTTTGAAACTTTTCGGATTTTTTGCCTATCGCTTTTATTTACAGGGTGGTCTCAAAAAATCCACTTTTGGGCCGATTTTTTGACCGGTTTTCAAAATCAACTGTTAATCTCTTCAATCAATCAACCCTGTCTATTTAATTTTTGTATTAAGCAGACGATGAAGTTCTCGCTTCAACATGAGTTGTTAAAAATCAGTCCAGCCGAAAACGCGAAAATTATTTTTGGCCTTCAACACCAACTGCCCAAAAGCCTAAAAAGCATTTTTTGGGCCACTCTGTACGTAAAAAAGGTTGAGGCAAACAATTGGGAAAACATTTCCAGATATTAAGTTAATCTGTATATATTTGAAATTGAAATCCAATTTTGTTATCAAATTGGAGCATTTTTTGTCGATGATCCAAACTTTGAGAAATTTTGCATTGTTTCCTTTTCCACACTGGAGCACAGGAACTTTATATGAAGCACATAAATTTTGAAAAAGCACAGACGGGCAGAACAAGAATCCTGCTAGAGAACGCTTCAAACAGAGTTCAAAGCGCTCACAAGAATCACAATTTAGCCAGTTCCAAATCTAGAGCAGTTTGAAAGCTTTATGAAACTCCATAAAAGCAAATAGTGCAAAAGCAAATTTCCATTGGCTTGAAAGTTTAAAACCCCAAATCAATCAGCTTCTCCAAAAGCAAAACTCTATTTTGCAAATCAAATAAATAACACGTTCACATTTGTACCACTGTTTATATTCACAACAAAAAATGTCCACATAATTTCAATTATGTGTAGGATGCTTTAGCCAAGTCCCCTAGCAGTTTATCGATTGCAACCTCCCCAACAGTCTGCTTAAACAGCAGCTCCTCTAGGCTTCTTCTGGAAATGTTCTGGACGGCCGGCAGGGCGAGAAGCAGCTTCCCAAATCTGGCCTTCTGATGGCTCTGTCTTTCCGCGCAATATTCGTGCAGCATCACATGCGTTTGATCTTGCAAAAGCTCCACATGGGCTGGCTCACAAAGGCCTCGGCTTTCTAAAATAAAAAGTCGTTTTAAAAGAAAAGATTGCTCCCAAAATTTGCTGAAAATCCTACCAGCTTTGAATAATACCAGAGCTTTTAAGCAGGCGTGTTCTGTGTGATCCACTCTGAGCATGTTCAGTCTGGAAATCACCTCTCTGAGCTTTCGGGCGTCTTCTTCCAGAACTGGGTGCCTTGATGTGGGAGCCACCGCATTGTTCACTAAAATAACTAGAAAATCAAAAGTTAATATAAAAAATTGGAAGTCTGGGCTTCGAAGCACCTTCATCCACTGGAAGAGCCCATTGGGAGGCTGTGAGCACAAAGAGCTCGCTCCAGCTTTCCTCAAGCAGAATCGACTGGTCTCTTTGAGATAACTGCAAGAAATCGGTTGCAAAATTGCTACATTGAAAACACTCTCATTCACCTGGAGAAACGAGGGTATAGTTCGAGCCCACTTTATGGCCAAAAACAGCAGCTTTGCAGCGGATTCGTAGGTGTTTTCCGCAAAAACTGACATGCATGGTAAATCTACTGGAACCAAACCGGCATGTTTGGGTTCCACATTGCTTAAAATGGGCAGTTCCAATCGGGCGTTGACGCTCATTGGCCCATCTGAAGTCCCATCTCTTTTCTCCTGGCTGATTTCTTCGGAACTGCTCACTTCATCCTCCTTTCGTCCATCTCTAAGCGCCAAATCCTGCTTGATGTGTGATGTTGGTTTGTCTGAAAAGGGCAGGCATGCGCCTATTGAAAGAGTTCCAATTAAATTAGTTCCTTATGCCAGTAATGAAGAGATTTTCAGATGAGTGGAACAAGGCAAAGCAGTAAATGCGTGCATTGGAAGGAGAGAAACGCCCCTGGAAGTATAAAAAGGTAGGAGGTGTGGCTTGCCCATTAAGATCTGAGTTTTGGCCAATGAAACGCGACGGGTTAAATTTGAATCACGGGCGGGCAAATCGGGTTTTATCGGGTCTAGTCGGATCCTGCCTACTACAGTAATCGGTTTTTCTCTTTCTTACGCAAGCAGTAGGCAAACGACCTTGTTACTCTCGTCTAAAAAGACGACCTCAAATTTTCTCAAAAATCCTTTTTCTAATGAAAAATTCCAACTCACCTAATACTGGATACAATCCATTCGGTTTCACAAACTGGCTGCTCAACATGGTGGGGTAAATCAGGCTCTGATGCATATAATTGCTTTGCGCGTTGATCAGAGGGGGTGCCAGAGATTGGTCGAGCAGGTGAGTAGCAGGAAAATGCAGCGGCAATGTGGGAAACATTGATGATGGCTGCAGCGACCGAAACCGCGGCGTTAAACCTACTGGATAGTGAAGGGCTGGGTGGCTCGATCTGGGGGCTCGCTCATGTTGAACCGCTAAAAAGGTCAAGCAGAATTTTGGTTTTTATACTCGAATGTTTTTGCTCCTTGTAAAATTGGCTCCCTTTTTACTTAAAAGTATGAAGACGCTAAATGAAGGTTTTCATGTTTTATTGACAGAAATTAATTCTGGTCCTACTCAAAGTAGCCCTCGATTGTCCATATTTTTGGTTTATTCATGGCTTAACTGAGATTGATTGGAGAGAAGTATTTCTGCAATAAAGTCCATGTGGTTTAAATCTGGTGATCAATACGGACAAAATTGCGATTGGATAATTTTCACAAAATATCCGACAAGTTTACCATTACAGTTAAAGAGTGTTTCTAGGCTCAATTATCATGCTCCTTTCCAAAAAAACTCACGTCCCTTGGCCAAAGAAACGTAAAACTGAAAGTTTTGCGCAATTCATCGCTTTATAAATACAAAAAATAGAGAAACTTCTAGGCCTTCCGGCTGATAAAAGCGAAAGAATCCAGATGAAAAGCCTGGGAAAACTCACCTGCACAAGGAAACCAGACACCCTTTTTCAGTTCGACGGCCATGATGTCATGTCGCAGGGCCGCCCTT
>NW_026019213.1:0-4522 GCF_020466585.1 Dendroctonus ponderosae | reverse complement strand
TATGCTTTTCTAACCATTCGTTAAGTGGAATTTTATCGTCGGGTTCATAATCATTTTCTTTTCTTGCAAATCCATCGTGCTTAAAGCAATTTCATTCAATAAAAACACCCTATTGGTGAGTAAATCCAACAAAATTTTAAAAGCTTCACAATTCATACGAAGGTAATTTTTAAAGTCGTCAGGATAGTATAGTCGTAATTCATTTGTCAATGGCATATGCCCATATTTATTACGATCTTTCCTCTATTTTTTCACACAGATTCTGTTTTTTCTTCATCCATCAAATTCATATAAACAGCTAGACACAGAGCGACTTTCATTTTTTTGCCTAATTTTGTACATTTTGAGCTGAAACTCAAGGATTGGCCACAATCCTTTTGGGAATTGTGAAACTCAACGAGCCACGCCATTCGCGCACGATAACCAATGCCAATTTTGCACGTGGGAAAAGAGTTGGTGATTAGAACGTTGCAATTCTAGGGACACGCTCTTGGATCTAGGCCTGGGTAACACTGTGTTGAGTTGCGCTATTGAGTTGTTGCCGCTCTTTGAGTTAACGAGTTATAACTCATCGGTTAATGAGTTATAAGTCATTTATTAAAGCTTTAGGAGACCTGAGGCTGGAACTTTCACCTCTTAAAGAAGGGTCATCAACATTTTACTACTTTGTTCAAACAACTAAAAAAATTCAACTAGATTTTCCCAGCAACAAAACTGAGACCAATGAAAGTCGATAAGTTTTCTTGTAAAATCGACCTCTTAATTTTTTTTGCATAAAAGATTAAGTTTCCAGTATTTTACAGTAAAACGTTAGAAAAACGCGGTTTTTCTGTTCAGAGACAGTGTTGTTTATAAATATTGACCTAAAAGTGAAGAAACCCCAGTTTTCAAGAGTTTTCCAAATAAATGATTATAAACTTTCGCATTTTCAGTTCGGGGAAATATTTTTGGAAAAAGACCCAGAATTAATTATTAGGGTTTTGTACATAATTCGAAGCTGCAAAGTTTTCCAAAAATTTTTGCAAAACGTGAAGGAGGAGATATGTTTTTTTGACAGAGAATACTTGAACATTCTCTCGGGTTTATCCGTGGGATACATATGTCCCACTAGATTTCCAAAGACCGCAATAAATTGTAACAAGAATAAAGCTGGTTCACAAAGGTTCTCATGTTATCTTATATGATCAAAAAAACTTCGTATGAAAGATCTTAAACTATTCCATAACAGAAGGCCACATTGCAATAGGAACAAAGGATTTTATTTCACTTCACTTGTCTTCTTTTTGTGTCAGCTAAAGCTCCTTCGTCGTGTTTCTCATTCTATTGGTTGATGCTCACCAACATTTTGTAAAGAAAAGGAACTTTTGAATTGTTGAATTATTACAACGGCTTTTTATAACACTTGCACACACGCGCTCATTTCGAACCTAACCTGCTTACTACTGAAGACAGCGACTAATGCGCCACTCGTCGTGTTTTCCCCTTAACACCAAGTACATCAAGGCTCGTTTATAATGTCAGTTTAACATTAAAGCTTTTCAGGAAAATGCACCAGATAGTGAAAATTGGGTTAAGAACGTATGACGTTTTAATTTGTAACTCTAGACTGCTGTCAACTAATCGTTGTCGAAACTGACATATTCCATTCATATTTAAGAATATTCACGAGTTCAACTACCGATCGTGATGCTGCGAAACGTCAAATTACTCGTTGTCGAGTGACAGTTGAGACTTGTCAGAGGTGTTTGTTTATTAGAGTAGATGAAATTTGTAACATTAACCAATACTTACACTTGCACAGCTTGCAAAAGTTGATTAGAACAAAACAAATCACAATCAGATGTCAACACCAATGTCTACAAAGCAACTGTCAAATTACTACTAAACTTGTAGTTATATTTTAGCCACCAGGGGGCGTCTGGATTTTTGAACTCGCGAATAAACTATGCTTGGCGAGAGACATTGACATGTATTTTATTTACATTTAGTCCTGGTCATTGTTGAGGTGTCACTCGTCACGGGTATTTGTGTACGTTTGCAGCGCCCCCTTAGGTAGGTAGTGGAATTCGCGATTAGTTTGAAAGTTTTTGTAGTATCTTGCGCGGTTGTCAGCTGGAGCGTCTGTTCCCGCTGATTTGAATTCAGCGATTTTTGGTTGAATCAAAAGTTTTAAGTTAAAACTATTTTTCATTGTTGTTGAATTCAACTTTTCCATTCGTACGCGAAAGGCTCCTTACAACTCTTATCATGCTACTAGATACTATTTAAAGTACTTTATATTGAATTAAAAAAATTGGTAAAATACAAAACTCTGTTCGTTTATTAGCAAAATCGTTTGAGTTTCACATAGAAATTATCTTGCAGGCCGCCTCCATATCCTCCATATCCTCCAGCGCAGGGCTTTCCGTCCCAGCATCCACGACCGGCGCACATGGCGCCACCCCCCCATCAAATGGGGCCGATGGCGCCGCCGCCGGCACCCATGGGCCAAATGCAGCCGCCTCAGATGGGACCGCAACCAATCAACGCCAGTGGACAGCCGCCCAACCCCATGGTACGTTTCGGCTGCTTATGGCTGCTGTTCAGTGGCTGTAATTGTTGAGGTTGCAGGTTCCTTCTTCGCAAAGTCAGCCGATGCCGCCTCCTAGCCAGCCGCCCAACAGCATGCAGGGCGGCTACCGGGCCCCCATGCCTCCCCACAGCCGGCCCCCAGTACCACGGGGGGCGGGCGGCTTGAGGGCACCCATGGGGAATCGATCGCCCGGAGTCAGGCCGAGAGCGCCCATCATCCGACCGAGGGGAACTGGTAAGGTTTTGGCGAAGAGTTCGTAAGTTATAGAGAAGACAGCCGGACGATTTGTATTCATGTTTTGCTCGGCGTTTCTAGGACTTTGTTCCTTTGACTAACTAGGATACTTTGCGCTGTTGTGCAATGTATCCCAATTGTAGTACCAAAGTATCAAATTGTAAATTTTCTGGCGGCTTTTGACTTGAAAATTATTCATACATTCTAAACTCATATGGTTTGGATCCTGCTCTAATGTTATTTGCTGTGTCTGACTGTCCTCTCTTTAACCAATATTTTGGGTTGGTTTTTTTCGTCTATCACTAAAGTTTGTGATATCTCGATTATTTTCTTTACTATCGGGCTAGTTGATTTTCACGCCCACACTAATGTGACACTGTTTGCAGGGCCTTGTGCAGTGATCAGGGGACCGACGCGTCCACGAATCACCAACTTGCAAAACGGCCAGAGGCCGAGCAAGGCACATTCCGTAATCAAGCGCGAGTCTAATCAGGGCATACCGGGGAAGCGCCGAAGAGTGGACGTGCTGACTCCCTCCGATAAGGACGACGACGATTGCCAAGTGATATGCATCCAGCAGAAGAACTCGGGCTTGCCCCAAATCGAGAACGTCCACGGCGGGCCTGAATCGGTGGAAAACAGTATTATGAAGCTGTCCGATTCGATCACTCTATCGGTGCGGAATCCGCCCCCTAAGCCGGCAGATACTCCGCAAAAATCGGACGCCAAGGCGGTAGCCAATGTGCTGGCCAGTCGTGGAATCACGGTCACCGCTTCGGGGAAAAGCAAAGAATCTCCTACTAAACAGATGTCTAGCAGTACCGCTCTCAGTTTGAATGGAGCTGTCAGTATAGTTGCCAAGAATCTCTCTTCCACTTCGAAGGTAAGTGGCAGTTTTTGTACCGATAACTTGATTAGGATGAGGCTGCATCCGGCAGCGTGGTTCGGAAAAACCCAACTGCGTTATCTACTTCGGAAATAGCATGTTTTGATTTCTTGAGCTGAGGTTGGTTAGCCAGGATATCCGCCTTCCTGGTCAACGATTTCCGAAGATTTTGTACGAGATGCAGCGGCTAGTAGTCTTATGACGTTAGATCAGGTCGATCTGCCTGTCTTTAAACGGCCTAATCGTTGTCCCTTCTGTGCCAGCTCGCCCTCTTTCTTTTGCGTTCGGTCGTTCATTATCCTGCCATGTGCCTTAAGGCCGAGTCACATCTATCCGATCCCACTCCGATCATACAATCGGACGAAGATCTGAGAGCAAAATGGTACTGGAGTTTCAACGCCGTAGTTCACATCTTTCCGCTACCTGCCCGATCCATCTCCGTTTTTGTATCCGATCATGTTCCGATTTTGCTGGCTATTCGATGGGTATTTGCTGTCCGATTGTCGGAAGGAAAAACGGTCCGCATTTTAGGTTGCGTCAGTGATACATTTGGTTTTTAATGGACAATATCTACAGTAAGCTGTAGATATTTAAATATTTTGATTGGGCTTACAGAATTTTACTGATAGAAAACAAACTCAATTATTAATAATGCACATGATTCGTCGCAAGTATTAATTTATATTACTGTTTACACAGCAATTGCATGTAAGGACTCTGGCACGGAATATTGGAAAAATAACTACTAAAGTGTACATTGTAAACTGTTCATGGAAATTTATTTACTACTTCAGGTTTTAATGTTTTAATTCAACCCCTCATTTTGTAGA
>NW_026019212.1:0-4270 GCF_020466585.1 Dendroctonus ponderosae | reverse complement strand
CAAAAAACACAATAGCGAAATTTTGATTTTTGGTCGAAAATTTCATAAGGTAAGAGGTCGATTTTTCCAAAAAATTCACCTTTCTCAAAATACCTCGACTGATACATCATTTTCATCGGAAAGAGACAAGGAATGCAATGAACTAATAAAAAGACAACGGGGCCTTTCCAGTTCCCAAAAAATCAACATTTTCTGTCTATTTTGAACGGTTTTTGAGCGGTCGCAATCTTCAACGGACGATATCTTCCTTATTATCGACCCACAACTTGCATGTTCGCTATTGGGCAACTTCATAGGTCGGAAACAATCCAATAAGGGCAAAAAACACAATAGCGAAATTTTGATTTTTGGTCGAAATTTTCATAAGTGGGGATTTCATAATCAAGAGATGGATTTTTGAAAAAAATCAAGTTTTTTAAAAAATCTCGAACTCTACATCATTTTCATCGGAAAGAGACAAAGACTGCAACGAGAATTTTTTTTCAGTTTTGGACGAACTGTGCTGGACAAAGTCCTGATTGAAAGGAGACATTTTTAGAACTATTTTTTTTCTCTCTCTGGCTCTCTTAGTTTGGACCCAAATGACAATTCTTCTACCAACTGTCATATTTACGCTTCATAGTCATTATCAATACTCAAGGTTGTGTCAAGTGAAACGTCCAAAATAATGTCAAATGTCAATATGATTTTATGGGTAAAAGTGTGTGCAAAGATTCCAAGCAACGATCGCGTGATATCTATTGACTACACAATCTAATCGGGTCGATAAATGTGAACTTGTAACCTTTCCAATCGTTTTGTAATTCGCCTTTTTTAGCTAAAATCTTGATTAGGAAATACTGCAATTGGAAAAAGTGRGTATGAGCCTCCGTGGCGCAATTGGCTAGCGCGTTCGGCTGTTAACCGAAAGGTTGGTGGTTCGAGCCCACCCGGGGGCGGAAAATTTTTGCCCYAAGGGATGAAAATCGATTTAAGAAAAATACAGAGAACTTTATTGAAAAAAATGTTTAAGGCTAAATAGATCAAATTCAATGTACGTACTTTCCTGACTGTGTTTCAAATCCAAAATTAAAATCAAGTCCTGGGTTCTTCAGTCATTTATTTATTGTTCATTTTTTTAATTGAAAAATGAACAATAAATAAATGACTGAAGAACCCAGGACTTGATTTTAATTTTGGATCAAATTCAATGTTACTTAAAGGTGCTAATACGAATTATTAAGATAAATTTAAGGTTGAAAGTTGGGAAAACATCAAAATCGCTTAATTAAAAACGGGTTCTAGAAACAGTCAGATGAATTTATCAAGAACAAATCAAAGCTGCATTACGATAATTGAGAAAATTTGGCAAAAGTTACGCAACAAAATAATCCTATCCACTTCGGTCCCACTGGTTACTTAACAATCGCTTTGCTTTGTTCCACTCATTATCCAATAAAATTAAATTGGGGCTCATTCGCTCCTTATTCCACGTTCAATTGACTAATCGAGAAACACGCTAATTTTTCTCACATGTCCAAATAATATTTTTTTGTGTTGTTGTTTTAAACCTTTTTGATTTGGGCCCAAATGGGTTAATTGATATTTTCCCATTTAATCAGGCTTTATACACTAGAAGAAAAAGAATGTTATTTGTAGCTTTAAAGTGGGTGTTTGCAATAAACGGTTTTGGACCAAATACAAAAAGTTTATGCACATTTTTACTGAACCTCGATTGAGATTTTTTGCGCCAAAAATCCACTTTATTCCCCCTGATTCTCTTCCGGGTAGAATCAAAGAGAATGTCCAGATGTCTATCAGCAGCTCCTTTCTCTTGGCATTTTTTCGCCACTCAATCCGATTGATTTGCAATCTTAAAATTCTACAGCTTAAATAAGTAATTTCTCGGCCATATCTTACATGCGCTCTTATTAATAATATAAGTGACTAATGAATCACATAAGCATCTAGAACGGAAGTATTCCTTCTGGTTAACCGACGTGACTAATTAACGAAATTTTTAACAAAACGTAAGTAATCAGTTGGGTTAATAGTGGATCAAAGAATAATAAGCAATGACTTCTAACAATGACTGTTTCCTAATTAGGGAATGAAAAGCCTACTTTCAGGCAGAAAATCGTTGCACAAAGTTTGCCAAAAAAACCTTATCGACCAACTCATTGCAAAACTGCCGCTGTTTATGCAATATAATGCCCCGACTTTCCACCCACGAATCACCAAAAGAAAGTCCTTGCATAAGATGATTTCTGTGCGCTGATCGCCCATCAAAACTGCGAACTTTAGCATCGCAACCACCCAATTTTAACAGTAAATTTCTACACAGTTTTTAAGTCTGATTGGGAAAAGGAGCATTAAAAAATACTTACCATGATAATGGCCATGCGAAGGACTCTCGTAGTGGCTCTCGTAGCCATGCCCTGAAGATGGCGGACCGTCATACGAAACGGGGGGCCCACTCGGGGCTGTAAACCCGCTTGAATGCGTCCCGTAATCTAAACATTTCATTAGTTGAAAACTTGCCCCAGTCAGCACGCATTTTGTTGCATGAATGCATGAATATACCGTGTGTTCAGTGATGGGAGTCTTACCGGGATGTGAGTGTTCGTCTTTGCTAGGGTGTGCCGAAACCGCGTTAGTTAAAATGTTTGTTCCCAGTTTGGTGACTTTGTCTCCTGATGCCGCTAGCAGTTTGCCACCTCCAGCCACCACATAACCACTGCCCTTTATTAACTGGCCCTTTATGGCTAAAACCCCACCTTTAATCGCCTTGACTGCTTGCAGCAGGGTGTTCAGCAGCGATTTCTTCATATCCCACGAGTCCAGGCCCTTGTGCTCGTCCACCTGCAGCAACCAAACGCAGAATTACCCCAAATCCCCCAATCGAGATCAATTTTTACTTCGTGATAGGAATGGGCCACAGTGTCATGTCCGCTGAAGCTGCCTTTGCTGAATCCTGCAGAGGCGCCAGCTGCGGCCCCAGCAGAGCCTTTGGCCAGTTGGACGAACTTTTGCTTCAGTCCGGAGGCCACTGCCGATTTTAGCTGGTTCAGAATGTCGCTGGATCCGGGGGCTGAGGCCCAGGGAGAATCTGATCTCCTATTCCTGCAAAACGCCCAATCGTCACTTTAAAGTCGATGCAGGACTCGATGAGAACCCTTCAGAGTAAATACGCTTAAGCGATGTTATGGGTGGGATTAATGATGATGATTTCGTTAGTTTGTTTAGTTTCGTTAGCTTTCTGGTGGTTAGAGGTTGTTTTAGATGGTTGTCTGGTGAGTCGTAAGTGTTGAAGCGTCTGAGTAGCAACTTGTTTGTGAACTCGGTATTTTGATGGATTTTCCTGGATTGCGCAAATTCAAACTGAAACTGATAGAAGCTTCTTGAGGGCTCAAATGCTGAAAACTGCAAGCAAATTGGAAATTGGAAAAAAATTGCTTGAGCTCGCAAGATGGCAGGGTTTCAACAATTAATTGCGTCCAAACCAGGGCAGTTAAAGTCGCTAGTCATCGACCATTTATAGAAGAAGATTCGGGTTTAAATATGCTGAGAATTTCATAAAAATTGAACCGTCAAGTGATTTTTCAGGAATAGTCTTTGACTCCAACTAATGCTCACACCTGCCGGCCAGCGCTCTTGAGCAGAGCGACGCCTAAAAAGTCCTCAAATCCAAACTAGCCACGGTAGAGACTTGCATCTTTGCCCATTCATAGAAGATTCTTGTGGGTTTACATGGTGAAATTTTCAAGCAATTCGGGCAATTGATTTTTTTTTGAAGAATTAGCAACCTCTCATTTGATATTTGATAAAGCTTGCAAGCAGGCTGCATTTCAGAAAATGTTTGCCTCCAAACTGGAGCAGGCAGAAACATGCAAGCTTCATCCAAGGGCGGATANCATTCAATTCTCCATCCAACGTTGCCAAAACGAATTCTGTGACTCGAATGGTTCTTGAGAAACTTCGAAAACAGCAGCGTCATGTTTAAGTGGATTTTGCAACTCAAAAAAATCCACGCAAATCTAAAACTTCTTGAATTCAAGCGTTTTTGAGAAAACTGTCAACATTTCCCCATCCACGGTTCACTTTCTAAAAAGGTCATTTATTTCTGTCTAGAATGATGTACAAGTGAGCGGTCTTGCCCATTTTGCCTCCGAGAAATTAGCAAAAACGGGCCGGAAAACATGAAATTTGGGCATAATCTTGCACCTAAGTGTGTGATATTCAAATTTCGCTTTCTGGGTCAAAACTACTCGAATTTCCTCACTAACGTTGT
>NW_026019211.1:0-4537 GCF_020466585.1 Dendroctonus ponderosae | reverse complement strand
ATTTGATTCGACAGATCCAGATCGGACGAATTAAATCTTTTCCTGTCCACTAATTAACATACCAAGCACGAGTGCCGATTCTTCCAGTGGGATTGGAGGTATCAAATCCGTCCGTTAGTGGAGTGAAATCTTACGTTTCAGACAGACTTGATCTGGCGCGTGGTATTTCAAGTGAACTAAAAGATCTGGTCATTTCAGAGGCAGATTAGTGAAACTAAGTGTTTAAAATGCGAAGCAAGAAACAGATAGCTATTGCGTGTGCTGGCATCATAGTGGTTTCAAAAAATCTACGCAAAAAAAAGTTAGAAGAAAGTGGGTAGACTAGAGACTATAGACTGGAAGGGCGTCGGCAGCAATAGGGAAAAATGCGGCAAAAAAATTAGAAATCGAATGCACGCTGGGATTTTTTTATAAACACTTTGTTATTAAAACAATTAAATACATAATTATAGAAAAACAAACAAACGATACAAACCGAACTAATTAAAACCAACGTTAAAAAGGCAAATTGATCTACCACTTTCTTAGTGAAATACTGCAAATTCTGAGAAATAGACATATGTGTTCTGCGCACTCTAATCATTAGGTACCCTTTAGTTAAACCCCGGCTGTTCTGGGCAACCTATTTTGTTCGCTCATACAGTTGTTCGTAAAACTTTTTTTTAAATTTTAGCTTATATTATTAATGACTACATCTGATTTACTTTTGTAACTTCATAACTAAAATATATCATATTTAGCGTCGCCTTTAACAAAGAACAAACTATTACCGTTCCCGTAAGTTCGATTATAATTTAAAAAAAAGTTGACATTGTGCATTACGAAACGTATATTTCAATTTTTCGATCAGATGGCTGGAAGCATGCTAAAAATGCTCTTAAATTTCGAGAAAATCGGACGAAAGTGCGCTTGCAGTCGAATGGTGGCGGAAGCAGCAGCGGCGGAGGGGAAGCGTATATATAGAAATAGGCACGGAAGGACTGCGCGGCGCGCACTGCTGCTTCCCTTTTGTATTTTGTATTTTTTTATTTTATTATATTTTATATTTATGTCCTTTCCATTTTGTACCTACGTTTTGTTTTCAGTAGTTTATATTTTCATTTTATCGTTAGTTCGACAGTATTCTGTAGGCATTAAGTTACTTCAGTTCAGTTATAAGTCAGTTATACATATTATTTTTAGACGTTGGATTGAAAGCAAAACGCTCCGAAATTAAAACAGCCAATATAAAGAAACTGGAGAGCACACAAGTGACGGACTTCGATCCTCTGATGGGATTTAAGTAGGTCCGAGGACTTACTTCAACTTAGGGAAAAATATATTTATAGAAATCTTTACTGTTTATTAACGTTGGGTTAAATTATATACAGGGAGTTCGGAAATGGTGCGAATATAACACTTTTGAGAAAATTCAATGATAACTGATCTGCAGGCCGTTAACGTTTATTACAATTAATTTATAATAGTTTAATAAATGTTTACTATGTATTAGCTAATTAAATATTTGATCAATAATCACTAATTCTATATTTCCAAGTGTTGGTACGCTCTGTTAAAACGTTGGATATAATTTAACATACGTTAGTTATTGCTTACACCGGGCAAGACAGTGTTAAACGTAGATTTTCTCGAAAACGGCTCATATTAGAGATATGGCAAGTAAACCTTTTATGGATTTTGAGCGTTCGTTTAAATAAACGAGCGCTTTTCATTAGCGCTTAGCATTAACTAATAAATGTCAACTGTCAACAATAAATGTCAACATGTTATTATTGAGTTTTCGAAAAAGTGTCGTAGGAACTTGCCCCACACATTTTTGCCCTATTTATCGCCCCATTTATACCGCGCCCTGTATACAGAGTAGTCCTCAATTAAAGTGCCAAAATTCACTGACAAATTGTTTAGGCAAAAATATTACTTTTGAGACAAATTGGTTTTATCTGAAAGTTAATAGTATCTGAGATACAAGTTGTCATAGCGCAACTAAAATTTTCGTTAAATTTTAATTTATTGTTAATTTTTAATTGATAAGTATTACTTAAAAGATGACCTTAAAATTTTGTGTTAGGCAGTTTTTTAGATAGAAAAGCCCAAATTTCGTATAATCTAGCTTGTAGATCATGCGCTAGCTGTAATAGTCTCGAGCCATTTAAAAATCAGAACTTTTATGTTTTGAAATATCGCTATTTTGTTGGTAGTATTTCGTTCTAGGATATTTTATAAACAAAGAAGGTGTAATTGTTTCAAGTCAATAGCTCTTACCGGTTTCGAGATATTGCACATTGAAACCTCTAGTGATGTTAATGTCTAAACTCGAATCAGATAGATCTCTAATATCTAAGCTGAGATTGTTATGGTGAGCCGTGAAAAAAATTGTTTTACTGTCAGTTTAGACTAGAAAAAATATTTAAACTTCTAGTATTGCCTTGAATTTATTGAAAATGTCCCAACATAACTGATTTTCGAATGCAGAAATGCCCTCGTAAAAATGGGCAATGGTTAAAAATGTATTTAAAAAAAAACGAAAATTTTATTGACTTTGACATTCTGTAATTCAGAATCTGTTAACTTTCGAATCAGACAAATTTGCCTGAAACGCAATATTTTTGTATAAACAGTGAATTTGGTCACATTAGTTGAGGACCACCCTGTATATTTATTTTACGTTACTTTAATCAAAAAATATATATTCATTGTTCAAATATGTTGAACAGTATTAACTGAGGATTATATTTTTACAGAATTGTTAAAAATTTAACAATCTAAAATAAATGTATTGAAGTTACTGTTGCGTGTTGTGTTATTGCTTCTAGTTGTCTATTGTTTATGGTGAAATTGACAAAAAGTCAATTCAAGAAAAACACATAAAATAAACATTCTAAATAATTTACTCCGGTTCCAGCTTAGTATAAATGACTACAATATATATTTTTTAAATTTGTTTTCCTTATTGGGACCATATAACAATGTTTTTACGTGTCAATGTTTAGAAATACGAAGAGTCAGATTCTGTAAACATTTAAACATTAAACAAGATCTAAATCTGGATTCTTATAACTGTACTTTTAACAAAATTATAGAAAAAAAAACTTCAAAAAATTCAATCCTATCAAAACAAAAAAACATACATAATAGTTTTACAAGCACTGACGAATATCTTCATAAATATAGGGACATTATACAGTGTACAGACACGTAAATTATATGGCAAAAATGAACCCTTATTTTAGTATAGAACCCTCATTTTGTTGGTTTAAATAAGCCTGCACATATTGAGTCAGGGTAGAGTCAGACCCTTTTTTTCTCCCGGTTACCTTCTGTATGATCCAGGTTGTGTTTATGGACCGCGCTTCGGTTTACTTTAAGTAAAAAAAACCCGGCTGATTCCAACTTTTAATTATAGACAGTAAAAAAAGTGAATTACATTTTCGCCGTTTAGTGTGCAGATATTTTCCTTGTCTAGTCAGAACGGTTGGCCGTAGAATCACTAAATTTAGCAAGTGCCCGGGGATTTTCGAATTTAAGGGTAAGTCCCATTTGAGTAACCAAATTGGTATTTCGCGCTTATTTGGGAAAAATTCGTTATTGTTTGTTGAATTGTGGACTATTTTATCTCCGTTTTTCATCCATTCTTTGGCGCTTAAGGATCTAAGGGCCGTTTGCACCGTTCTATATTAAAGTATTATTACAATGAATACATGTATTCATTCTATCTATCTTTACATTTGAACTTTGGCGATTGAGAAGATAGATCCAGGGATTAACCTCAGTTTAGAACACATTTAGAGCAAGGTTCCTAAATCGTACAATTTAAGAACCTTGCGTTTAAAGTGTTTTTCAACCCAACGTTCATATTTTCAATACATCTGTTTTTTAATTAAATTACCGTTTTTTATTAAATATTTTTATATAGGTATAAAAACAAGCTTCGATATCCATTGTTTTGTAAAATAAGAGCTATTTTTCGTTAACTTTTTAAAGCGTTATTGGACTAAATTAAGGTTAGAATTCACGGGTTAATACCATAAGCCACCAAAGTTGACGCCTTAATTTAAGCCGAGCGTTGAATGCTGTAAGCCTGGTTTATAAGGTGGTGCAAACCAATTTAATTTTAAAGCTGT
Organism: Dendroctonus ponderosae; assembly: GCF_020466585.1. NCBI lineage: Eukaryota > Metazoa > Arthropoda > Insecta > Coleoptera > Curculionidae > Dendroctonus > Dendroctonus ponderosae. The sequence goes on along the minus strand of NW_026019211.1, from coordinate 416 downwards.
GCTTAATGGCAAAGCCAAGCTTATTTTCAACGGGTCAAACCGGCCTAAGTATCCTCCCTTAAGCGGGCCAGAAATTCGGTAATTCCTAAACCCACAACTTCCTGAGGCCGTTAATTGATCGCCTTTTGAGACGAAATTTGCAAACTTTTATTTAGCATTAAGTTTTGTTAAATTTCTTTCATTTGACAATGTTTTATTTTTAGTTTTACATTCTAATTTTGTTTGCTGTTACGGTTTTATGTCTGCAACTTACGTTTCTTTTTAAATTGTACCTTGTCATTGTCTTGCATATACAGTGTGTTCAGTATAAAATGATGTACATGGGGATATTGGAAACCGTTAGAGTTACAGGGTGGGCCAAATGGGGAAAAAGTTGCCCATTCAAGTGCCTATAAATAATCTGTCATCAACTTCGT
>NW_026019210.1:0-4382 GCF_020466585.1 Dendroctonus ponderosae | reverse complement strand
AATATGTACACGCAGTCAGGAAAATAAATCAGAATTGCGTGCGTTCTTGTTGAAAATTACTTTAATGGAATTTCGACAAAATTTTGATAACTATTAATACAGTGTTAAAAAATAAGTTTAGAAATGACGTTGAGTAAACCATTCACACAATTAAAAACTCGCACCGCTGCTGCTATAACTGCAGCGTCAGCAATATCCTGCATACTGACGAATGTAGACAAACGTTTGAACCAGAATTCAAAAGGATTTTGCTTCAAGTATTCGACACACCGTGTAGCAGATACATTTGCCGCACGAACTGCCGAACTTTTTGACTCAAATGTTCGGTCCAACGTTGGAACGAATGTTCGACGCATCGTGTAGCGCCGGTTTAACCCAAACCTAAAAATCCCTACACAGAGAGAGACACACTTTTCTTCCGCCGGAACCTTGTAGAATCTCCAAGCGGAGGTTTGAATTTCGAAAATAAATTTTTCGCTCCGATAAAACAATTCGTGTGATAGGCAGTAAGAGTTTCAAATCATGAAAATTGTATCGTTTCTTTTCTGTGTCGTTTTGCCCTGAAATTTATTATTGCAACATTTGCTTGTTTATAACTAAGTGAAACATGCAGAATAACAGAAACTCTTCAAAAGGTTTACCTGCATTTTTTTCTATATGAGTTAATTTGTATAAAATCGAAGATGTGTCTCCCGGAATTGAACATTACAGGGTTAAGATTTAGATAAAAGGAAAAATGGATGCAAAAATGATTAGATGATCGCCACTCTGTCATCGACTAAGCTGATCAAACACGACACTCACTCCTTCCTAAGTTTTGAAGCAATACTTGCTTGAATTGCACAATTCTTTGCAACATTAACTTTTTCCCTTATAAAGTGTCCTGGATTCTGCAATTTTCCAATTTTCACTTCATTTGCTAGTTCTGTAGTTTCAATAGTTTTCATTCTTCACTGGATACTTGTTACATATGATATTTTGATAATTTTTCTGTATATCCACAGTTCGACTGCATCATTTAAACATCGACTAACGATGTAATCGATGAACTTTGAACAACAATCAAATCTTTGTAGTTCGACTGGCACAGAAGAGAATAGAAAAATGCTTGGAATTTTTGTTGATAAACAAAAATTGATTGTGGCACCCAGAAACTTGTTTTTTACTATAAACGAGTTTTGTCATTTTAGGAAAAGTACTGCGACACAATTCAATTCATAATACATTAGAATGATATTTGGTGTATTTCTTAGAAACAAAAATTCCTAAATATACGAGTATAGTAGCTCGGTTATATACGATAAGATGTTCATTTTGCGCAAGAACGTGAACACATAAAATTACCTTCGATTAACGAAAATTGAAAATAACTTTCGAATTTCATTCCTTATCATTTAAGGCAATTTAAGAGCAAAACTGTTCATTACATCTTAGTTTTGAAAACTTATCAATCGTACAAAAACACATTTTTGTACACAGTAAGGGAAAAGTTATTAAATAAAAAAAATATAAAAATATTTTTTTTACGATTTTGATATGTCGAAGATAAATTAAATTACGGGTTTTTCATACAATGTCATTCTTCGTTCACAGTCGCTTGGATCATTAGGGTTTAGTTCTTCCTAATTTTAGCGTAAATTGAAAACATTTTTTGCCTACAGATATCAACAAGAAGCAGCCGCAGCGCAACAGCACCAATTAGCAGTAGCAAATGCTCAAAATATGTTGAAACAAGAAGATCCTGAACAGTCATCGGGTCCTTTATATCCCAGGTAAGTGTCATTTGACTCAAAAGCAATGTAAAATTAACTAGTATGAAAAAAAAAACAAAAAATGGTCTATCCAAAATATGACATCTGGTACAGGTCCCAATTGAAAATATTCTCAAACAAACCAAGATACAAACTGATGCTATAAACATCTTGTCGTAAAAGCATTCACAAATTACTAAATAGTTTAAGTGAGATAATAGGCTCTTGTTGCTAAATATAGCGACTTACCTTCTCGGCAAGTTCAACGCTCGTACCTATATCCAAGCAGTAGTAAAGGAACATGGTGTCATTTCATGTGGGTAATCATTTCAATCTATTTAGTGTGTATTCAATTGAAAGTAAGTAATTTTGTTGCCGATTAATGAACCGGTTCCATTTTTAACAGCTGCGAAATAAAATTTAAATTTTAGTCTTTATTTGACTTGAATTTAATTTACTTTTGTAAGATCTGGATGAAGATGATAATTAACCGCACGTGGGTCACTTAACTCAAACCGAACAACAGTTTTAGAATAAATCACAATAAAATATAGGTCTAATTAAAAGTTATTGAGAGAAAATGGATGTCCCGTGATAAATTGCAAATTTTTATTGAAATTATTAGAATTTATTTTACTCACAAAAGTCAAATTACGTAATCAACAGGCAAAATATAATTTTCAAGTTAGATTTAGCGTCTAATTCGCTAAATAGCATAAGCGTTAATTATTAGTTAAATGTGCGAATGTTTCAATGGACTTGAAATTTTTTGAACTGTTCAAAAACTTATGTGGGCTCACTAGTCTCATCCACATATTTGGTTTTGAAATGTGAATAGCTTTATGTGTAATTAAGAAATATCAATCGTTTACGAGATGTAAAAATTTCTTCAATGTATAACTCCAGTCTGATATTTTTATAAATTAGTCTACAAAATTTGTAATTCAAAAAAATCTTATCTGGTCAGCCAGTAATTCATTACAAGTACAGCTCAGAATGTAGGTAATTAGTTATACAAAATAGAGCTGTAAATCTAAAGGTTGATTTTATGTAAAGATTTTACACATGTGACTGCGTACTAAAAAACTCATTTTCCGAATGCAACTTTAGCCGCTTATGCCCAACCGCATTGGATCTTTTTGTCTGTAGTTCAAGGGAAGTTTCTTAAACTGAATTTTGAACCTGTGTTTTAAATTATTTCATAAATATGTTGCGTTTGTAGCAATATAATTAGAAATATAATCGGATTTTCCGGTGGTTTTCTTGGTCAAATAGTACCTCAACAACATTAGGTGCGTGCAGTAGTTTTAAAATAAAAGTCCATCCTTTATTGTATTACTTTCATCAGTTTGATCAAGTGAGATGCTCCGATATATCAACAGGTGTTCTCATTTATTAGTGTCCCATTTGGCCCAAGCTAAACTTATCTACTTTCGTAGTTTAAACTAAAATACGTTAGAGAATTTAAATTATAAGGAATAAAAATGTAACAGCGTACATGTGTTTTTCTAAAACGTTCGGAATCGCGCCGTTGGCCAAAAGTAACATCACATTTTCTTCCTAAAAAAAATAAGAACGACTTTGTTTTAAAATCCGTGATTACATTGAGCTACTTATCATACCACAACAGAGTCAATAAAGGGATTGCAAAGATGTTTTCCTTACCAAGTAATGTCATGGATAGCTGAATGGCCCACGAGGTCGCCGGACCTTTCGACTTGCGATTATTTCTTAAAACGACTACTTGAAGCTGAAAGTCGCTGACTGACATGAAGTATATGAAAAATAAATGAACGAATCCTTTAAGAAGTTGCCAATATTCTATTGGAAGTGTTACGTGAAATTATGCAAAACTTGTGTTTGCCCAATGCAAGAATGCGTACAGAGAACGGGAAGTGATTTGGCACACATAATTTTTAACAAATAATAGGGCATATAGTTGTTTTGTTCAAAATATGTTTGCGTACAAATAAATATTATTACTTTTAGGGTTAAGTTTTTAAAGTTTTTTGACCCCCACGGATCACATTGTCTTAATCGAAAATTAATTTGATGCTTTTTGAACTAATTAGTTAAAATAGCGRGATTTTCTTCTTTCTGTCACTAGCGATTCAGTCACCATTGTAGTTCTCSGTACACATAAATGCACAGCACTTTGGTATGTTGCAGCTAAAAATCCAAGGTTTTACAAATTGAACAATAGAACGTTAAGTTAAAGCCATGTTTAGAAGAAAATATCCAAACCGAGTTTTTTAGTATATACAGAGAATTTTAAATGAGTATTCTACTTCTGGAACTCCGAGGCAACATTGCATTGCTAAAAATATTTTCAATTGTTAGATTATGAGCAAATGTTAAAGTAGCAAAAAAACAACAATTTTTTCGAAAATTTGATCCATGTTCCGGTAGTGTATTGGAATAGCTAATGATTCTAAGGGGTAATTAAGGATCTTTACTTCTAATTATAACAGAATTTTATATTTAAAAAGTACTATTCTACAATCGGTACAGGTTAGTAGACTTGTAGTAATAACAAGCATTTTTCCCGTTGTAACTTAGTTTGAAGCTTCTTACTCACAGACTAAGAGATGCTTACTCTTTAAATGAGCTTTAAAACATAATTACACGATT
>NW_026019209.1:0-4527 GCF_020466585.1 Dendroctonus ponderosae | reverse complement strand
TACTTTGAAAATGATGTAAGTCCACTTTCCTGAAAGACATACTATGATTTAGTGCAAAATTGTGCTACGGAATTTATTTCATAGGTGTTACATTGAAAAGGCCACAATTTTTTTTATAGTTTTCCGGAATTTCGGTTTTTCTCGTCATTAAGTCACTGTATGAAATATAGTAATGCTTCATATTTGTTCATTTATCTTAAAGGTGAGACTTGTTATTTCGTTTGAAACTATTAAGTGTAAAGTTGGTAATAAGAGTGCATTTTATATTGTATAGTTATTAAAATTGAACATTGCAACTTAGAATTGGTCAGTGATTTAGGTTTACTATATTTTAAGGTTTACACTATTAAAAGAAAAAAATGTATTCGATATTATTCTACGTTTTGATTAATTTTAATAGTGTATTTCTGTTCCCTAATAGAAATCATTCCAATTAATATAAACAGCAAGGGGATCCTAAAATCGGACGCTGAAAGCAATCAAGAAAATACATTATTATTTAACTAAATGTTTGACTGGCAATGTTTCGTCAGATAACCGCGCGAATCATAAATGGCACAATAATATAAATGTTACAGTACACAAAATTATTACACAAATACAGATAAAATAGTTCCAGCCCAAAAATTTCAAAATATACAGTGTGGTTATTTAAAAAATTGTAGAACTCTGAAAAGCTGTTTAAGGGTGTAATATAAAAATAAAAAGCACAAAATAAATGTGTACCTATATAAAAATAATTGCCTGTTCCGGCTGGACAAATTTATGTTTGCAAAATAATTTTGCAAAACTTCAATATCAGTAAGACGACGGTTAAGAGATTAAGATTCAAAAATTTTCGCAACATGAAAGTTATTTTACCCGATCTCATAATCCGAAACGAATATATTCACACCCTAAGTTTAGGCAAATGTACAATTTATATTTAGGAAAGTGTGATAAAAGTAGTTTTTATCCGGTAACAGACATTATAATGCGAACATTTTTTCAAATATAATTCGGTTGCAGTTTCACCAAGCGCCACGAAACAAAAATGTGATTTTCTAAATTAGGAGTTAATATTTTATAAATATAAGATTGTTCCATTTTGTTGCTGAAGTCATTAAAATTAAACATAAACACAATTTAAAAAAGACTGCATTAAGTATAAATCTAATTTAAGTTAATATCCATATAAAAATTTTTGAAAGTTAATGGTTCATGGATTTGTCGATGTACCTGAATAAAAAACAATTGCCAAGACGACTACCAAAATGATGAACTCTTAAGTGTCTTAAAATACGCTATGTTGCTGAGTCAATGAAGTGAGCTTTCCCAGGCTTGCATTTATTTTGTTAAGCTGACTAAGCGTTGTTGATTAGTGGATGTTAATGCTAAAGTGATCGCAATATGATTAGCCGGGATAAAAAGACAGTGCGCTTTTGGAAGACTTGACATGATAATTGCCGATAACATACATGTTTTAGCAGATGAATAACGAGGTTGATAATTTTTCCGCATATCATTTTTAACGGTACATAGCTTATTTCGTTTATTTTTTGTTCTTATCATTGCATCTTGCAAGTCTGACTGATGAAGTTGGATGAGTCCAAAACCGATTAAAATGCTTTGCGATGCTTAACCCGAGAAAACAGGTCGAGATAAGGACCGGAAAACATCGTAAGGACCGGAAAACAAACTATTTTGTTTGATAAGCATGGCCTTGTGCAAGTTAACACCACTTTTATGGATGTGTTTTCCTTCTAGACGCAATTGTTATCTAGAATAGTTCTAAAACGTAATAAAAGTTTCTTTAGTTTTTGGAACGTTCGAACTCAATTCGATGTTTAGTATAACAAAATGGTCAAGGATTCTTGGTAATTGTTGAAGCTGATTCTGAAATTGCCATACACACAATTTACGTTGCTTCATTCCAAATGGATGGACTAAAAGTGGATTTAGAAGACGTTTTCATTGTTATCATTGCTTAAAAAACAATAGGCCCCAAAACCAATCCGAATCAACCAAGAAACAAAAACCAAAAATAAAGAAAAGAGAGACCAAACAACTGAAAGGATGCTGAAAAATGCAGAAATCGAAAGGATGCAACTTAAGAAGCACTTTATTTTAAGGATATTAGCATTCGCCGCCTCTGATCTGAGTGAAAAGGCCTGAACTCCTGATAGTTGAAAAATCTTAACTTGATTTGCCGTTTAGAAAATCAGGCAATGAAGAAGTAAACTTACCCTTTTGATGGCATGTTCGACCGAAACCAGCAAATTCTGGAGCAATTCGGGCAGTTGAGCACCATCACAGTCGTCGGAATATCCGACCTCAAGATCCGCCACTGACCGAAGTCCAGAGCACATTATGTCATCGATGGATTGCAAGGGGTTGCGGAATTCCGCCACTGTACGCGAATGGATTTGGTGGTGGAGTTTCCAGATTAATGCAACCTGAAAGAATAAAAAAATACACTTTTAAAGTATCTTTGTCCATCAATTGCAGTCCTTTTGAAAATTTGCATTCGAATGCTTTGAATATTTTTCCTTTGGACGTTTTTAAGTACAGCAACTATTATCTTAAGTAGTTACCTGGACTAAAGTTTCGTTCTAGAATATTTGAAATTTGAAATACGCTCCATCCATTAAAAAAAGTATGTGCGCCAAATGCTGTATTTGTGGATTTGACGTTAATTTAAAGAGTTCCAATGGTTTCACGCTCTTTAAAATGTTTCAATAATTTCCGGAATAAGTGAATCTCCGCAATGAGAATAAAAAAAAATTACAACAGCAGAGGAGCAGCCAGACATTAATTCTTAAAAAGTCTTCTTTTGAGCCAAAGAATGTCGCACTACGATTTCAATCACGTGCTTACGAGATACAAACAAAGGCAATAATTTTACGGGATTCATAAATTCAGCAAATTTATTTAGATTCAATGCAATGAACCTTTTGAGAAAAGTTTCCAATTCCTTGCCTTCAAAGGCAATATTTGAAAAACAGCTGACACTTGACTACTATACTTTTCGAATGAGTTAATGAACTTTTCAACATTGGTACAAGGGAATTCAACTACAATAACGGAGCCAGGTGAAACCCTTGCATTGAAAACCGAAAAGTTCTCCAACATTGTGTATTTTAAACTTGCAAACCCTCACGAAACGTTCAATATGATTAGTCAGGCGTTCAAAGGCCTGCTGAACTTTGCAAATTTAAAGCTGAACACCTGGAATTTAGGGCCCAAGTTTTGTTACGAAGCGAGATGTGGCTGTAGAATTAGCCATAACGAAAATCTGTTTTTGAGTAATTTACGTAGCTTGCAATAAATACAGTTGATTTACCTCAAGTCCAGGATGACTTCGACTTTTTAGGCACAGATAGCAGTCGTGATTTCTTAGATGCGATACGTCCAATGGGGTAAAACGTATTACTATTCCGGCCCAGCCCAAGCATAACGGCCATCCAAAAGGGGAGGACGTATGATTCGATTGGTCATTCTGAAACATAATTAAAAATATTAGCCACTAATCAAACGTTCCATTAGTGAATTTCTCCGGTGCCGGAACATCGTGTAATGTGCCGGAACATCGTATACGGTATTATGTAAATTTGTCTTTTGAAGGCAAAAATAACCTCATCTAATAACACTTTTTCCAATACAATTTTAGGCGAAGCCATATGCAAATTAGCAGGTTTTGAGACACAATTGCTCAATAATTTTTATCTTCAGCAAAGCACTGTCACTTAAATTGATTGACTACACTTCAGGAAAATTGTGCATGTTACACTGGTTCGGAATTCCTAATCAACCAAGCCCAAGTACGGGTATTGAGTGGAAAAAATCATGTATAATTGTGCGTATCAGCATGTATAATTTAGTTGTCTATAGGTCACAGGCATATATTTTCTATAACAAACAAAATCGATTTGGGGACAGGATAATGCTATTTTAGTGGGAAAACATTGTGAAAAATGTTTGTGTTTTGAATTATTTTACGGTTTGTTTGAAGATGTAAAGTTAGTTAACCTCATTTCCTAACATAATAATGCAAATATTTACAAGGCGTTTTTATGCCAAAAGGAGACTCGTCAAAATGACCAATTAGTAAAGAAATTGGATTTTTTTCCTCAAATGATTCCACCCGACTACCCAGCATCTGATGGCAATTTTTCCCATTGACTCGAATCGACTTTACATTACAAAACGATTGCGCTTTACTAATAATCACCTGTGTAACCAACGGCTTGGTCCCATAAAGATAAATGTTGTAATAGATTCTGAGACACTTAAGTATGTTAATCATCTACCCACTGAGACAAGTCGGCCAGTGTACACAATTTAATTAAGAAATATTTGTGGCATAGAATTTGTCTTCCAGTTTCACAATGAAGGACTTCCAAAGTTATGCAAGACCGCAAATGATCAAGAACAAGCAACTTTAAAGCTCATTTAAATCTTGGTAATTTATTTAATTTTTAGATATCAAAAGAAAATGTGAATTGTAGATAAGTTCTATATTGTTGAGGCGGATTCAATTGAGAATTT
>NW_026019208.1:0-4452 GCF_020466585.1 Dendroctonus ponderosae | reverse complement strand
GCCAACGTACCAATTATCTAAATATCTATCAGCGGTTTTGAGTAGGTAATATATTGGAAAAACCCCAATACTATATTAAAAATTAATGGAGCTTCTGTGAATTTATAAAAATATAGATAAAGATAGAGTAAGTGAATATTGTGATAGACATAAGTACTGGGGTGCCACAGGGTACAATACTGGGTCCTTTATTGTTTATTCTGCATGTCAACCATATGTCAGAAATATGTCAAATGAAGCGGTAGTCTCGTTTGCAGATGATACAACCATAGTAGCTACAGGTGCCACTTGGATACCAGAACATAATTAAATGAACAATTATCTAGGGAAAGGCGCAGTGATTGGAGTATAAGTACCTGGGGATTCACATCGACACACATATTAAATGGGACAAACACATTCAATCGATAATTAACAAAACCAAACATCTTGTTGTCATATTTTATAAACTAAAAATTGTTTTTAAGTTTTTTTTGTTACTTTTTTGTTTCGCGACCAGACCTACGCACAGACGTTCAATGCATCTCTGTAGGATGTCAGTTGGTCAAAATGTTTGATGTTAAGACATTTTGTTTCCTGGTTGAAACATGAACAGTTTTTTCGTTTTTTTTTTGTTCTCAAATGGACAATCATAAATATATTAATAAATGATTCCCAAAACTTGGGTAGCAACAACCACCTGCACGAGCAAGTACGATAATAAGTTCAAACTTTAAAATGTGAAATTCTGTTCTTTTTCCAAACTTTATGCTCCTGATCTCCTTACCTTTAATCTTAATAATTTTAGAATGTTTCAATGTAGGTATTTGTAGTTTGAAAGTGTTTAGAAATTAGTAATGACAGGCTGTGCTGATAAATGATTGGAACCGTATTTTTTAAAGGGCCCACAACCTTAAGGTGTTCATTGTTTCCATAAATTAGATACAGGGTGGTTTTTTAGTGCGAGAGCTATATTTCCGTTGGTATTGAATTTTCGAAAAATAGTTTCATATAAAAGTTGTTGACTTCGTGCGCACATTTTAAAAATATTTATTACGTCGCAAGTAAGAAAAAAACAATTTACGGTGCATATGCAGCGTGTTAAGCTACATTCCAGGAGCTAATAAAAAATGAGTATTTCTATTTAAAAAAATACACTTTGATCTTGTCTCGCTTTTCTGAGGCACTCTGTATCATACAAAATATTTTTACAATGTGCGCACTTTGTGCGTCAACAACTTTTAAATGAAACTATTTTTGGAAAGTTCAACACCAACGGAAATAATGGACTCTCTCGCACTAAAAAACCACCTTGTATATATGTATATAAACAAAGTAATTTTAACAACTAGTTGTTTTAGACGATGATGGTGGCGAAATACCGAAACGTTTTTATTTTTATTTAATGACTAAATTGTGATGACCTGAATAAATGACTGAAACCCAGGAACATTTTTTGGGTCGATAATACTAACAACTTACGGGCTGTAATTTCAAATTCAAATTAAACTTCACCAATTTGTAAATGCACATCCAAAACGAAAATAAAATGTAATAAAAATCCATTCAAATCAGCAACTGATCAGTAGATTTGATTACGGTCAACCAAGGAAGGCTCAGCAGAACGACTCTCTGATCATACACCTGGTTATTATATTAGAAAAACATGTTAATGGCATGGAATGTAAAACCGAAATTTCTAAAGGCATCACTTGCGATTAAATTAGTAATGCGTCAATAGTTACAAAGCATAAATAGAAATTTACTTTGGCGATTAGAATGCTACTAAAGTAATCAAAACACTGTTTTCACAAGGTACATATTGTATCAGAAACCTTTCAGATTTTGATATACAAGAATTAATTAGAATAGCTACATAATCTTGAATGACTTAATGATCATTAGTTGGTTAGCAACTATACCGAAAATCGGCAGATGAAAGGATTAATTTGGCATATTTAATTAGACGAGCTTAGACAAGACTACCTCTTGTTTTTATACTAGCTGAGGTAAAATCAAGAAAATGGACGCTTTTGAACAAATAGAATTTTGGCGGTTAACACACTTTTATTTTTTAACTTATTTCTTCAATTAATGGCTATCAACATGTCTCCAAAAGTATCTGTAATAAAGTAATGTCCATTTCGAGAAAGACTTCGACCCAAATTAAAAAATTCATGCTTCGTCTTCAAAAAAATCTGAATTATTGAAGTGCCTGCATTTAAACAATAAAACTTTAAAAATTGTTTTCTTGTACTACAGAGATGCTCGTATCGGAATAGTTCAAAGTTCTTCAACAAAATTATCTTTTTTGATTTATCGGGAGATTGATAATATGAATTTTAATTAAACTCGTTGCGAATTTGTTCCTATGTAAGACTCGTGTTTTGATAAAGCATCCCAGTTCGTCCGCTTTGGGCAAGTGACGAATTCTCGCGTTCTCGCGGGTCTTGGTATGAAAACTGCCATAACTGTTTATTTGGTGTCTGGAATCAACTGACTTTTTTTGAACTGATGCACTAATCACATTTTAACATTTTTCTCCTCTTAGTAAAATCTTGTAGCAGCGCAAAAAATATTTCCGTTCCCTTGCAACTGACAATTTCAGACATGCACAACTTTTCACATTCACAAAACTTAAATTAAGTTTTTGTAATATCGGGAAAGAACTTTCATAAAAAACTTGCCGGGGATTTGCTATGTCAGGGCCATATTTTGCTAAAAACTCGCTTGTTCTTCTCGTGAGATTTCTGATCAACTGAATTTGGACGAAAACTCTTTCAAACGGCAACCGAGCCTAAGACTCATATTGTCGGTCAGTTAAAAATTATAGAACGCTTGCAAATTAATTTATTATAAAAAAACGTTCTCGCTTACTGCGACAATTGGAGACATTAAGTCTGAAATTTTGAAACAGAAAGGAAACGTAAATATTTTTTTGCAAAAACTACGACAGCTTCAAGATTTCACAAAGAGTCCAAAAATGTCCAAAAACATATAGCGTATCAACTTGAAAAAATCAGTTGATTCCAGCAACCCAATAAAAAGTAATTATGTTATTTGTTCTAAGACCTTCAAGAATTCACCACTTGCCCAAAGCGGGTGAAACCGGTTACTTCACCAAAACATGATTCTTACCCATGTAAGACTATTTGTGCCTATGAACAAATGTACAGCAAGTTTCGTTAAAATCCATCACATCATTCTCCAGATAGTTCGAAAATACATTCGGAACCATCAACAGCAGAGGAGGTCTTTTTTTGTGCCAGAGAATGACGCACTTCGTTTAATCATATGCTGACGGGACACCCTGTATAACAGTACGTTTAAATGGGCTACTAGGGAAAATTAATACAAAATCACCCAATTCCAATTGACAGAAAGAAAGCTTAATGTTAACGATGAAAGTGGCACCGATTCTTCCTTATGCGAATACGGGTTGGCGCTTTTGTTTTAACATCTTTTCTTTGGGCCATATTTGCGCTAATTTCCTGGGCATCTTTAAGTACCCTTTGGATACGTTTTTGCGAATGTTGCCTGGCGGTAAGGAAAATGTATGTTCTAGTCAACCCCAATAAAAGATCTGCTGGATTTAAACCCGGGAAGCGTAGTGGTAACAGAAAAAGGTGCTTGACGTTAAATACATCAACTGGAAAACTCGTTTTATAGATGTTCTCTTACGACCAATTCGTAGTGCAACTAATAATGTAAATAATAATAATACCATCGTTCTTGGATGCACTCTCATCAGTCATAGAATGGGATCAAAAAATCTTAAAGTTAGACGTATTTTTCGTAGCATGATATTTTTTTATTTGTCGGTCCTTCTGATGCCTTTTATCAAGGGAAGTATTGCGGAAGGTTTACGGGAGATCCGGCATAGCGATAGTTTCTATATTACGTTTTGAGAGGAAGTCGTTTTTTACATCAAAAAGGCTCATTATTAATTCGTTTTAAAAAGCATGAGGAAATTCGGTCTTTTAAAAAAAATTGGGATTAAATACCCAAATGAAATATTTTATAAGTAGGTATGTATTATTATTATTTTCATTATGTACTTGTATGAAAAATTACCCATATTATTCCAGTTAGCAATCTTTTAGTTTTGTTAGGGATAAAATTTAGCGCTTTGGATAAAAAAAAACAGTGCTGCAATTCCGGTCTATAGGCTACTTCCAGATATACAGGGTTGCTCATTAGTGCGTCAAAGTGCGATATCTCAGTAAATATGAACTTTACAAGAAAATACGTCCTACGAAAGTTTTTCATGTTAAAAGGGTCCACATTTTAAAATTACTTTCCAATATACGGGGTGTATCATAAACGTGTGGTAGTTACCAACTTTGGTTTTTTAAATGGAACCGCCCCTTTTTTCATCCATTTTCAGATTTGTCGTCAAAATTTAAGTTAAGTTTGTGTCAAACGTTTTACCTGAAAAATTTACGATTTCCGAGTTATTCGTAAAAATGTGAA
>NW_026019207.1:0-4548 GCF_020466585.1 Dendroctonus ponderosae | reverse complement strand
TTAATGAAAGTATATTTGTTAAACATAATTGTTTGGCAGTAGAAGTTTTCGAGTCTTATGTCCCCATTAACCTTTCGAAACACATTTATTGAGTGAGTTAACATCTAATAAAAAAACTTATTTTAATTTCCAAATGATTCGGTAGAACTTCTAAATTTATTGTTCATATTATCAGCTGTGTCTAGGTTTGGTCTTACATTTTTGTTTCTACATAACCCGGACGCAAAAATCTGATGGCTTAGAGTCCCACAGCAATCATCTGTTTTAAGTAGGGCTCGGAACCAAACTCGAATGATTCGAGTATTCGAATATTCGAATATTCGAAAATCGAATAATTATGTGTAGTCATAACTCGAATATTCGAATATTCAAATACTCGAATACACCAACATTATCAAACTCACAAGGTGCAAATATCTTATAAATATATGCAGTTTGTATACTTTTATAAAATAAATTATTCATATTCTATAAGCATTTAAACAAATACCCATATATTTACCAGCAAATGAAAATAACGACGATTGAGATATTTGAGATAACGATTTTTCTTCTTGGAAAACGGTGAACGGAAAACGAACACTCGAATATCTAACGAATACGAATAGAAATACTCGAATATTCAAATACTCGAATACTCGAATATTCGAATACTCGACTATTCAAATATTCGTTAGATATTCGAGTATTCGAATAATTTTACTATTCGAATAAACCACTAAACGAATATTCGAATATCAGATTTTAAAAAATTCCGAGCCCTACTTTTAAGTCACCGGATTCACATTGCTTTGTTGTTGGCAAGGGTTGTTAAAACGCACTTTTGCTGATAGATCGTCTTTTCGTCAAGTCTTCATCACTGTAAAATTATAGAGATGAGGATTTACTTGTTCAAAAATTCGAAGATCTAAAGACTTAGTTCTTTCAGAGGCAGCTTCCAGTCGTCTTGTTTTCGAACGCGCACCCAATCGATGCTGTTCTTCCTGTTCTGGAGTTCCACTTTTGAAACATCCCCAATTATCTATTTTAGATCTAAAGTATCCATTTTTTGTCTTAACCGACTACAAAGGTATGATAACGAGTGACGCTGTTTTGCACGGCGGTCACTCTGATTTTGTTGGACGTAGAATAAAAACATATCTGGAATTTCTAGGGATGAACAATTATTCTTCGCATGTTAACTTATTAAAGTAGAAAGCGATAGGAAAAACTAATGTCACCTTAACAATCGCTGCTATAGATAAGGTGGTAGGAAATCGACCACAAACAATTTGTTTGTGTAATTTTGGGTAGATTTTCAAAAGTATTTTCGAAATGTAATAATTGCAATTGAGTATTGAAATTTTAAAATTAATGTGCCAACCAATTGACAATTTACGTAATTGTTTACAAATTTTCCATCAATCCGCTAATAATTACATTTGAAGTTTAATCAATATGTTGTTGATCGAAGTCTAATTAGTGCTTTACAAGGACAAATTTATGTCATAACAAATTGACCGAAATTGCCTATGTAGTTCGTTTATTAGTTTTGTGCTTAATTGTTTACCTGCTTGATTACTGTTATTATATTTGATCTTTTGACATCAATTTTTAATCGATAATCAATCGATGCTGATTGTATTAATTGCTTTGATGAAATGAAGGCGAAATTTCTAAACTCACATTTAAAAAGAATTGCAATTAGTATGTAGGTTAATGAATTATCTGGTTAGTGATTGGGATTCAAGTGTTTTTGAAGCGTCAATCTACTTATAGCTTAAGTAAACAGATGCGCTCTACATAATGGTACTTACTACTAAAAATTTAGTCCGCTTTATTGAAGAAAACCGAATAATTAAACAACTTAATTTAATTTTGCTCAATTTTTTTCATAAATACTTTAACGAATTAATTTGCAAGTGTTTGCTCTGAAACAAAAAAAAAACTTTAGACCGTAGATGCAGAAGCAATGTATTATAATATACCTACATGTACAAGAGAATTCTGTGAATTTTTAATACAACAATAAAAATTCGCTGACAGTAAAACAATTAGAACCATTTTTGCATAATCATCGACGCACGAAGTAATATAAAACTTTTTATTGGCGACGAGAGAATTTATGGCGTATTCCTCATGACGTCTGGTTGTAATACGGTTCATCGAATCGATAAAACAAATAAGTGAGTGATAAAAACTTATCGAGAATTGCCCTGGGTAGAAAATATTTGCGAGAAATCCAACACCTGTGATAATCATATTTGCATAAGCCGTCCAATTGGCATGTATATCATGGTTCGGTATTTGCTGTTCTTGCAGTTGTCCTCAAAATTAGATAAGCTTTTACAAAACGTATGTCGTGATTTTTTCATTTATTTGTCAATTGCTTCAATAAACAATATTCTGAAGATACCAAAAGCGATCTGAAAATATTCCAAAAGGAGACGCGTTCCTACCTCTTAACTAAACGGGCCTTATTGAATCGTGGCTTCACTCCTTTGAAGTCCCCGTTTGCCTCAAATAATACGCTTTTGCGGTTTGACAACGACCATTCTCGGGCATTGTTATTACTTCAGATATATAATTTAAGTCGTAGCTCTAAGGACGCTAATAATGCCTAGTTAAGGCCATTTCACTAGTTCAGGCATTTCATTTAACAACTTGGGCTTAGTGGATGTATGTAAGGACTGGATTGCTGCGGATATCAGATTTACAGAACAGGGATTTGATTTCGTTGGAATTATGTTGTAATGCTTCAGCTTCCAATTTCATTGCAAAGTTATGCTTTAACTCAGCCGCTTACCAGATTTTACGAGTTATGTTCGGCCATTTTGTATGTGACTAGTAAAAGTTAAGAGAGGTTGCATCTATTAATATAAAAAAAAACATTTGCTCACCTTGGTCTTTCTACTCAAGACTACAAATTTTGAAGACAATAATTGTAGGTAGCTTTTTGTTCTTCGAATGTATAGCTGAGAAAAACAAGTGCTCATATTTTATTCAAAACAATAGGAAAATTTTGCTTTGAAAAACCCGGCTTGGTTTTTATGATTTAGACTGATGGATTTTTCCTCAATGTTTCTCAAAATATGTTTTGGAAGAACTTATAGGTATTTAGTAAATTCCAATAATAACCGAAATTTTTTATGCAGGTTATACAGGGTCGCCCGTAGTGCATGATCAAAAGGGTTTTGCGATTTTTATTGGATGAAAACAAGACTATCTGACTCAGGTTTTATTTTAAAAAATCTCTGGCTTCTCTGTTATTGACGGTAAAATTTCTTCAAAAATTATATTTTCAATAAAGCCAGAAACTCAAAAGAACAGCTTCTTTTGACTCAAAGAATGTTGTTGTGCGTTGTGTTTTGTGTGCTTACGGGGCTCTCTGTATATAAATATTAATCAATGATGCAACTATGATAATGGCTTCATAAGGTGAAAATCAATGTCAATCACAATTTTTTACGTTCTCGTACGAACTGACGAAAACATGCTTTGGACTTTGTCGTCAGTCTGCACCGCAACGCTAAGAATGTTCCTCCGAAAACTGAACTTTGAAACTAATTTGTTTCTATTTCCTGATCTGAGAAAAACGTGAAAACGAGCTAGTTTTTTATATTTTCTCTTCCAATTTCCCAAGCTAAATTTCTACCGGATCTTCTAAGACAAACGATTCTAAGTTGTTACTTTGAAAAATTGCCGTCTATTCGAAACAGGACTTTAAACGATATTCATCGAAACAGGTTTATACCATCGTAATAAGAGTGTATCTTCTAGAACCAATTCCGCAGATCCATATGCGCCGTTTTTTATTAACTTTTGCGAAAGCCGTAAATCTCTCTAATCAAACCAAGTGCCAGTTTTATTATTTTTATCTCTGCAAACTGGCGCAGCCGAAAATAAAAACATTCGCCCATTTTTTCGTTTTTTTTCCGGCTCGGCATCTTGATCATCAGTGTCATTTCCCGAAAAGTAATATCCATTCGACGTTTAAGGGTCCTTAGGGATTGTTGCCTACGGAAAATGCGGGGGTCAGCGTTTGAGTATGGCTGCGTGTAGGTAGTCTTTTTGCTTCGCCAGGAGGCACAGATATTTTTAAATGTGAAATATTGCCTGATCAGCAAGTCTGATTTAATGTAGAACCCAAATTTGCAGTCGGGAGGTAAACAAGTGCGTTTTGACTTAATGTTTACATAATTTAACTGGTTTCAGGGAAGGCAGGAGCTTTAAAGGATGTATGAAGTAGTCAACGAATAGAAACTGGAATTTCAGACAATTAACAGTCAATAGGTAGAAAGAAGGCAAATACAAAACAAGACAATGGCTCGAAAAGGTTTTAAAAGCGGAAATTTTATCAATATGTTTATACATTTTTTGAAAGATATTTCTGAAGAAATGAATTGAAAAAAAGAAATGAGAAAAATGAAAGAAATAAATGATTAAACAAACCTGATATTCAAATAAACTGTTATGGAAGGAGATGTAGATCACTGATTTATGTTGTAAATGCAATTCAGCTAGTGTTTTGAAAAAAATGATGACCCAAAATGAAGTTTCTACAGAGGG
>NW_026019206.1:0-4524 GCF_020466585.1 Dendroctonus ponderosae | reverse complement strand
GCCAACATTTGCTTATCGATGGTTCACTTTCTAAAAAGGCCATTTACTTCTCTCTAGAATGATGTACAAATGAGCGTTTTTGCTCATTTTGCCTCTGAGATATGAGCAAAAACGGGCCGGAAAACATCAAATTTTGGCATAATCTTGAACCGAAGTGTTTGATATCAAATTTCGCTTTCTGAACCAAAACTACTCGAATTTCCTCACTCACGTTGTTACTACTGAATCGATTTTTCAATTCTCTATCCGACGATGCCAAAACGAATTCTGTGGCTCGAATGGTTCTTGAGACACTTCGAATAAAGGCCATTTAGTTATCTCTGGAATGATGTAAAAACTAGCGTTCTTGCTCATTTTGCTTCCAAGAAACATGCAAAACGGGGCGGAAAACATGAAATTTTGCAATAATCTTGAGCCACCCTTGCACAAACGACGATAATTTTTCTAATTTCATAGATAACAGAAGACTGTATTTTTTCTACATACCCCCCCTCTGACTTTAAAGCTGGCTCCGCCCCTGCCCGGTGGCTACAATTATAACTACAAGTTGAGTAGTAATTTGACACTTGTTTCGTTGACATTGACGTTTACATCTGATTGTGATTCGTTTTGTTTAAATCAACTTTTGCAAGCTTTTATAGAAATAGAAACATATCGAAAAGTTTGTAAGTATTGTTTTAGGTTATAAATGTCTTCAACTCCAGTAAATAAACAAGTCTCGACAACGAGCAATTTTCCTTTCGCAGCGCCCACCATCGGCAGTTGCTCGCGAATAACAAAAATATTTTGAAGAATGACGCCAATTTTGAATCACCCTGTATTTATTTTATTAGATTAATTATAACTGTCTTGGCTCTCTTGTTGAAGTTTTCACTTCTGCGTGTGGTCTTAAGCGCATACAACTTTCTATTCGGTAATCGCATTGTTTTATTATATTATTCTGTTCGGTCTGTATGTTGATTTTTCAGTTTGAATGTGTTGCAATTGTTACTAATTGAAAGAAATCTGGTCTTTCAGTTGAAGGATTGGAGTTCCCATCAATATATATGCCATTTAGTAACGGAAACCGAGAAGACTGAATCACCATTGCCGCTGAACGAAGAAACAAAGAAACCTGAACGATGAAAATCTGTGATAAATTGAATTATTATATAAAGTACTGATTCATATATTAATTCGTTATCTGTAAGTAGTTGTTAGCATCTTAATTTAGGTTTTGTGCCATATTGAAAAAGTGCAAGCGTGTTACGTTTGAATCTACTGACTTACTATTTATTTTTCCTTTTTTTGTATCGACTTGACTTTGACTACTCCCAAATCTTTTCAACGTGGTTATAGACAAAATGCTCCTGCCCAATGAGGATGTTCTATGGTTACTTTGACTTGTAGATTACAGTATGTAGCACCCATTGTTGAGAGCTTGACTTCCAATTTTGTTTTCAAACAGAATTTTGATTTTTACGTTTAAGTTAAGTTGCGTTTTTTGTAATATTTGTTAATTTATTTTGAATAGTTCTGAAATATATCAATTGTATGTTTCTTTTGCTGATCAGTAGTTGTCCCTCCTGGCAGGCGGGCCGCTCAATGTTGTAGGTATATGAAAATACCATAGAATAGTTAAGGGTAGGATTTAAATGGCCACTTTTCCTGGTTTAGTGTAATAAATTTTGTTCGTTTTCTTCGACACCGTTCTAAAACACTTCCAAAGCCCGTACCGCGCCTCCCAATCTTCGAAAAACAAATCGGGCTTGTTCCACAAAATGTGATGTTGAGCGTAACTGTAGACGACTTTGATTGGCGGGTTTAGGTGCGGTGCCCATTCAGATCTTCTTTCCATTATTAGAGCAACATAGTTGTAGAACACCTAGGAGGCATTTTTCCAATTAAAAAGTATCCCAAATGTTCATTTGGGGGAGTAAAGATAAGAAAGCTTCGCGAAATGACCTAAAGAAATTTTTCCTTGTAGATACTGTTTAAGCGGTAGGTACCTCTGCTTTGTGCACATAGCAGACCAAAGACATCAATGCCATAACAATGGAATGAACATGATGGCAGGCCACCATGTTCGTTAAGTGGGCTTGTAGAACGAACTCCTGCATCGCCATCGCAAATGAAACTATACTGGATGCAACATATGAACATGGGATTTCCACGCAGGTAATTGCCAGATAAGTGTACATGTTTTCGAGGTTGATTCTAAAATTGAATAAAAAATCATCGCCAGAAAACGGTCGCAGGACTTGCGTACTTTCGATTGTAATGATGTTTCAATCCGGCAATTAAGATGCGGTAAATGTTCAATCGGTGTTTTTTGTAGTATTGCCGGTCCCTTGCACTGTACTTCGCCACTCTAATATTGTAATTTACTCCTCTGAAGAATATTCTGCAACCAAACGGTCAAATCATTCCCTAACAGCTGCGTGCTCAATTCACCTGGGGTTTTCGAACTCTAGCCGGTTGTAGTGTCGATCGGTAATGTTCTGGATAATCCGGTAACCGAACATGTGATGATACGGATTTTCGGACAACATCATAGTCATTATTGTCTCCATTAGTTCTTCGGGAATCGATTCGCTCAATCGTTGAGTGTGATACCGCAGGGCTGCATATTCCCCGATGCTTCCGAATTCTAACAAAGCATCGTCTTCCATTTCGCGAAAAGTTATTTTTTTCACTATGATTACCAGCTGAAGCAAAGGAAAAACGCATTAACAAACTATTATTTTTCCCAACTGCCATCGTTGCTACCAGACTCATAAGATCTGTGTTGCTTAAATTTTTCGTAATGTTTCTAAGGCAAATATTCAGCCCCATTCTCATCGGTCCGTAACGGAAAACGTGTTCTGGTTTCGGAGCAATACTCTTTCTCAACATGACGAGAAACCTTTTAATCATTGCGTCCGACATGTGGCTCCATTTTATCACTCCCAACGTTTCGTAGAGCACTTTTATTAGCATTCGAGGCTCAACGTCGGACGTTAATGATGCTTGCTCTGCCGTAGCTGTTTTAAAGGCATCCCAGTGAATGGACACTTTCAGAGTACAATGCGCTTACTTAAAATGTCCTCGAGAGCTTCTTCTATATCGCTGTAGAGGTACAAGAGTTCGCATATCATTTCAGTTAAGCGGAACTCGATAGTCCACAACTTGCCCTCCTTATAGAAAATTATGAGCGAATTCAAGACTATGCGATACGTGGCCTTTGGTAGCACGTTGATCAATCTACGATAAGTGTTCATGCATTCAGCAGCCTTTTTCCTGCAAACGAGTAGAGGATTGTATTTGAAAGTTCCTCTAAAACATGTTCGGTGTAATTTCGGTCGCCGTTACTTTCTAGTCCAGGCAATGAGAGATTTGGTGCCACTGCGAAATCTCAGTTGAAAATGATGAATGCAACTCATCACCGACCAAACCAAATGGACCACGTGGTGTGTTTTAATGTATGCTACGTCTGCTCTTGTAATAACGTCGTTTATCATGGCGATCGCTAAAAATATTCATCAACGCTTTCCGTGATCGGCCCAGAATCTACATGTACCTGCACTTCTTTTCAAATGCAGCTCGTGCAAGTCTTTGATGTGCTTCAAGCAACAGTTGCAAATCTTCTTCACTTGCACTTCAAATTCCGTCGAGCTCATTTTCTCGAACATTCCCATTCGTTTTTTTATGAATTGTTTCAACCATTTCTCCTGACCGATTGTGTCGCTCGTGTCGATATCCGATATATGAAATAAGACTGGAGAACATGGACAGAATAACCATGAATGAAGCGTAATACGAAGTAGGCAAAGTGGTACTCACAGTTTAATGATTCGTCTGATTTTTTAACTGAATTGTTCGCCTCAGGATCTTCTTTTTTGCTGTTCGAATCAAAGGTGTCTGCATTTTCGGGTTGCGGCTGATTCGGGCTTTCGTTCGCTTGAACCAGGCTCCCATATCGATAAATTGAATCCATAGTCGAAGTTACTTACAAAATCCGAACAGGTTTAGACGTTGACAACAACATGGGCAGGTAATTTAAGTTTAGCAAAACCATCATTTATTGTTCATTTTCAAAGTTTCACGAAAACAAATTATTCACGGCAATTGTTTTCTAGGCTTTATTCAGTTTCGAGTCGCAAAATTCGCAGTTTTCCTTGATCAGCCATAATACAGGCCGCATCGTTATTACCTCCGCAATATTTGGATGACGAGAACACCGTTAGTAGTCTGCCTTTTTGCTGAACCTGTAAAAATCATTAATAAACATATATGACAGGAACAATTAGCGGAAAATTCACTTGAAAGCCGGCTTGCGCCACTTCGTGAGCTCGTACCAAATGGGTGAGCTGATTGGCTTTTAGGAACCGTTCCAATGCTTCAACACTAAAAATATGAGCGGTACCACGTCTGGTGTTCACGGCAAATCCCTCATTGGCCAGCAGTTCCATTGCGAGTTTATCATTCACGGTTTTTGGCCTAAAACAGGATGTTGAATCTAGTTTCGTACGAAAAACGAATCTCAATGACATGCATTAATATATA
>NW_026019205.1:0-4472 GCF_020466585.1 Dendroctonus ponderosae | reverse complement strand
CAGCGTAATCTTTAAATGTTTACATACACTTTTATTGATGGTGGAGTAATAAAGTGTTCAGAGCACAAATTAGGTCTAATCACCTTACAAAAACTATCAAACAACAAAGTAAATATAATTTTTTAGACATTGTAGAGATGTGTCATTTAGTATAAATTAACATAAAATAAAAGTTTATCGTCGTCATATGAGTCGCGAATGTTGTTACATTCACATTAAAGAAAGCGATTGTAACTGGTAACTGAGAAGAAAATTACTTCTTGCATCAATTGCAAACACCTAGTTCAGTAAAGAGAATATTTCATGTTACCAAACTTGCAAGAATTTTAAAATCTAGCCTTCTTTTAAATACTTTAAAGTTATATCAAACGATGCTATCCGTTGACAAATCACATCAAATCCTCAGAGAGATTTTCCCGAAAGCTAGTAAAACTGAGGGCACGAAAACTTAAGGCTCTCCAGAGGAGGTCACTGCCGCATTTTCTTAATGACTTGGAGGAAGTTTGATAAATTTCCCAGTCGCTGCGTCAACAAAAACCCTTCAATTTCTAGACCGATTTGCATTTTACCTAAGAAACGTCCGCTTTATGTTAATTACTTCACTGAATGTTTTATGACTCCGCTTTCCATAGCAAGTTAATCAAGATAAGGAAGCCAGATATGTTTTACTTTGAATACTTTACAATTCAAGAAATTGCTTTTTCAAAAGTGGCTCACTTTAAGTTTACACACTGAGTTCGTTAAATTTGTACTCATTAGCCACTTGCTATGTGTAAGTATGGATTAAACGGTTAATTTGATTTAGTTACTTTATATTTATCCAATATGTTATTCAAGCAATTTTACAATAAAAGAAGTACATTTTTTGTGATTTATTAAAAGTTGATCTGATGGTAACCATTCGCCATATAGGAAAGCAATGGTGTGGCCTTCTTTGTTCATACAGAGTAAGCCACCTAACAGTATCTAGAAAGGTCCAGATTATCTTGTTTATATAAGAAAAACACTTGTGTTGATTGTTGGAGCATGTTTTTCCAATTTTTATGAACGCCCTGGCTTCGACCCTTCAAATCTTAAGTCACCATCAGACTTAATTTTTGAATTAGAAAGGAATAACCTTTAGTAATAGCTTAAGTATTAAAATTCGTAATTATCATTCTTTTTCAACTTTGTCATTTTACATGTAAACTTTTAATAAAACCAAGATCCATTGAGAGATTATTTCCTTCCTGCTCAGAATACTATATGATACAGAATACTATAAGACTTAGCGTTTAGAGAGCTAAACAACAGCCTGTTATTAATTTCACTTCTGCGACGGTTAAGGTTGTTGCTTCCGTTTGTTCCAGACTAGTCAGTAACGGTGCCATATTATCAAAGAATTTCGATGTGTGAAATTATTTACAATAACATTAGAAATAGAAGCTGTGCTATATCACATGAAAACTAATTGGGTTAAACCTTAGCAACATTCATGCAGATTAGTCCCAAACTCGAGTTACATGCCATGAGAACGAGAAACGGCAACTGCATATCAATATGCATGAGAGTGGAACGCTCTTAGTGCACGAGTACAATTGGACTATCATAATTCCACATATTTACTGAATATTAAGCAATAATATCCATTAACAGGGCTTTGCTCCAGTTCGAGTTGGTAATCTTAATCAGCAATTGCAATAGAAACCTACACAGGGGATTGACTTTCTCAGCAAATGTAAATTTTGCTTTAATCCAACTTGTTCAAACTAGGTTTGCAACAATTAAAGAAAGGAATGAAAATAGTGGCAGAATTTATAACTGACCTCTTTAAGTAAAATAAAACAACAATACAGAAAATATCAGTTTCACATGCAAATATAGGGAAGCACCTATTTAAAATAAATGGGGCCACTTTCATAACTGAAATAGTTACGAACAACAATAAAAAAACATCCACAATAAAAACATATCGGCGTTCAGTCCAGTAACCGGCGGAAAAATCTCTCATCGTGCGTCCGTTATAATTTATTGTTATGTATATATAATTGATATATACCGTACATGAAAGCCCATTGTTCAATTAACGTTTTATTTGGATAGCAAATAGCACAAAATAGTTTGTTTGCGTATTGTAAATGATTCAATGACAAAATGTTCGATAATTCTTTTATGTTATTGGTACTGGTTGGAACTATTTCACAGCCAGGATTTTTATCTTTTATGAACGTTTACCCCTAGAAATTTCGTTCAAGATTATTAGATGTATAATTGTTTCGCTTCAATCGCGCTAGTAATTTTTTTAAACTATGAACTGGTTAGTCTAATTATCAGCAATTTAACTGTATTTAGTTTGGATTGTTTATTGCTGATACTTTAAGCGACGTACTCCGATCTAAACAATTTTTAAATTCCAACCCAAAGGCAGATACCAGATAATCATGAACTTTTTAAAAAATCTTACAAATCAAGCATTTGCCTAGACCCATGTTATAAGAAATTACGACGCAAATCTTCTGAGAAAAAAGCAATTATCAATAATTATCCATTAAGTCGAAATTGTAGGCATGTGAATATTGACCGACAAGCGGCTCATTCTTTTGACAACGGTTCCTTTTATCTCTTGGAGTTCATTCATACAAAAATAAAGCCTGGACCTTCAGCTTAAGAATTTTTGTCTGTTGTTATATACCATTTAGCTTTGATGCATTGGAGTTAAGCCGTCCGTTCAAAAATAATTTGTTAATGAAGAAGGTGTGTAGAAATGGCACTACACAAATAGATCTATATATTTTCTCTCTTTTTTCACGCAATATGTACAATTAAAACGTTAAATCTACCTGGACCGAAATACGTCGGATTTACTACTTGCAATCCGAATTCCGGTTCAATCGATAGAGCAAATATGGCCCATTGTGTTAAATTTTGTTCTGCTCCATTATAATTAACACATATCACATATTCATATCAAATAGAATAATCCAGACTTATAAAATACTTGTCTGTAAGTGTAAGTCATCGTCACTTTCTGCAATGAGTGCGGCATCGTCTGCATAACACACTATTTTGATTTCTGCATCCCCCATTTTGTATCCCTTTAGCCCTCGAACATTTCGAACAATTTCGGTTAAATATCTGATCCACTCTTACTTTTTTATGTGGGTCGGTTCTAGCAGTTCAGTGAGCTCCTTTATGTGCAATTTTATGAATTGCGATATCTCCATTTAAAGCCCGTAGATCACCTTCCAGGCGTAAGTAGAACATTTTCCATTGATCGTTTTTATTTTTCTCATTAATTTTTTAGTTTTGTTCCTAGCTTGGTTAGATTTATTGTATGATTCTGGCGTTCGCATAGTACAATATTTTAGGTAGGCTTTTCGTTTTTCTTTGCAATGTTCCTTGACTTCTGGGCGGAACCATGGTGTCTTGTGCTTGGTTACTTTGCTCCCTTTTATGGTTCGTTTTCCAAGTGCCTCCCTTGCTGAATTCTTGATTCTTTTCCAAGCTAGATGTCGTTAGTATTTAAAATCGGGTTTCCTTCGATTTTTTGTTGTAATCTATTTTTGAATAGGTACTTTATCGTAGGGTCCCATAGCAGCTCTGTGGTTGTACGTTACAGAAATACAAAATTTTTAATTCTTGGTTCCTTGCCTTTAGATTTAATATGTTTATAGGGTACATTTAGGAATGTTTTCCGGGCTTTGAAGCCGTGGTCTATTGGAATTTCTTCCTGACGTTTCTAAAGTAGTAAAATTTTAAAGTGTTTTTGTGTTTAGTATGACAGGCTGTGCCCATAAATAATATGACCGTTTTTCTTAAAAGCCAACGAATTTTAAAATGTTATAATAATTAATGTGTTGGACAAAATGTTTTAAGAATAGGTTGTTTTGGACCAACTGAGGATGGTGGAAAGACACCGAAACATTTTTGAAGAATGAGTAATTTGTG
Source organism: Dendroctonus ponderosae (assembly GCF_020466585.1). NCBI lineage: Eukaryota > Metazoa > Arthropoda > Insecta > Coleoptera > Curculionidae > Dendroctonus > Dendroctonus ponderosae. The sequence continues at coordinate 545 of NW_026019205.1, read as the reverse complement.
ATATCGAAATAAATGACCGAAACCCAAGAAATTAGTTTATATTAAAATTGAAAACACATTGTACATACTTTCTTAAGGCTTAAAGTAGCAACAACGCTACACATAAAAACTGATGATGGTGGAAAAATACACCGAAACGTATTTTAATTGATAAATAGAGACAATAAATGACTGAAACCCAGGAATTAATTTTGATTTGGAATTGAAAATACAGTCAGGAAATGATTCCATGTAATTCAGGGAGTATTTGAGAAGATATGGGACGGTGGTCAAACTCATTAAACATTCTGGTTGGGAAGATACAATTACTTTCAATTCTCTGACACTAACTAATAAATAAAATAAATAACTAATAAATTGAAGGTTTAAAATACGTTTTTAGTAGTTTTGTTAGGTTAAATTTGTTTGTTCAATTACTGAATTTTCATATTTGAATATTTCATTATCCTAATACTCTTCTCCATCAGTCGAGTTCCTTGAGTCTTTTTAATGCTGTGTGAATAGAGAAAATTCGTTTTTGAACGACTCTCAGGCTTTCATAGTTT
>NW_026019204.1:0-4612 GCF_020466585.1 Dendroctonus ponderosae | reverse complement strand
TTTGGAACGTAGCAGCCACCGGCCGGCTTACCTCTCCTATAGATGCCTGTGTGTGCGAGAGAGAAATCCGATGCCCCCTGCGTTACTGACTGGCAAAATCCGATTTATGTTATTCACTCGAATCAAAGTATTTGCTGTGCGAACTTTCACTATGTGCCTTCTGAAGATGATAATCAAGCCTGCTGGCGAAACGTCGAGACCAAAAAGTATTTTAGCGATAAACTGGCTTAATTAAATCTGATGAATTGTGTGACTAAAAGGCCTTATTGGTGATTTAAGCTACCTCATGGTAATCAAATCGGTACGACCATTCAGATGGACGTATAATTGAACTTTTCCTCCACATTAAGGTAATTATCGACTTTCCAGCTTTCCTAAAGCTACCGGTCGAGACGCATGAAGAAAATTGCCCTAAAAAACGATTTTCACCTCTTGAACGTGAGGCTCTTTGGATAACGGCAGTTGCTAATGAACCCTCGGTTTCCTTATGAGTTTCGTCGTGGCTGAAACGGGCCTAACGGCTTGAAAACGCTGAAAACAAATAATACTTGAGAAATGCTGTTTAAGTTTATGCAAATTTCATCGTCGTTTCAGGTCGGTAAATCAGCGGAAATTTATGGAAATCGATTGCCATCGTGATGGTCGCTGAGAAACAACGTGGCCGACAGTACAAAAGAGGAATTTCATGCGTTGCTTGAACTTTCAACTCGATAAGGTCAAGTGTAGTTTGAGGATTTTTCCATACTCGCCACTTCTTCGCATCGCATGCCCTGTGTGTGTGTGCAACGCGGTTTTACGTTGCAAATGTGATTGGTTGAGGATTTTATGCAGCTTAAGGCTGGATTTACACATGGTCTTCCCTTCACCTTACAGCTGGCGACAAAAAGTGTTTCGCTTCTTGACCTGTTTCCTTGTGGAACATTTTCATCCATTTGAAGCGATTTTTGTGTGTTTAACCGAGGATTTCTTCCTGATCAGAAACTCAAACACTCCATACAGGGTGTCCCACAACAAAATCCTACTTTTGCACAGTTCCTCAAAAAAATGTTGAATCTACCCCATGAAATATTTGCACAAACTTACGTGTTTTTTATTGTTTCTCATAGTTCTGTTATTTCGGATCTAAATAGTCTAATTCAAAGAGTTCAATGGCTGGGGATTTAACGTCCCGATTTGGATTAACTTGAGCCGTGTACATGAAAACAAACTTAAATGCATACATAGTGGCAAAGCCACTAAAACCCCATATATTTATTGGCGGATTAAGACTCCCACTTGCGACACTGCTAAGTGTCTAAATCTTTTGATATACGGCGGAAGATAGTTTCCTGCGTTTAGTGGATATTCTTGCATTAAGGCCCGTTTTATGGCCGCGAATATAAAATCCTCTGAATCGTAAAACGAATGCGGTTTTCTGGGAATGTTCTATTAGAGAAGCGGCAGTCCAGTGAATGTCCGATTAGTTGCAATTAGAGCCGCCGTTATCGGCAAAAGAGCTTCCGAATCTAGAGCCGATAGAAGAAGAATCCTGTCCGAAAAGTCTCCCAGAAGACAGGTCTTTTTATGTCGTTTTTTGCCACCCTGTACAGGCTTGGTACTACGCGATTCAAACAAGGCATGTTAAGTATTTTTCTCTCGGCGCCAACATTTATTTTTAATAGACTACACGATGATGTACAAGATAAAATAGTGGAGCTAATTTAAGTCTCTTGGCATCGATATACCAGAAACGGGCTTTTTACAGGACGTGAAGAATGTCCTAAGAGGCTCAACAACGAAACCGGACAAAAACGAACAAGTCGCGTATGGATTTACAATGTTAATCCGATAGTTGCAGGTGCTGTGGCCCTTTCCGACTGGATTTTGCAACTCGTGCAATTCGCGAAATTTTCTTTTTTCTTCAGGAAAAATTCGTTATTGGAGCAATGGACTTTTTTCTGCCCGAAAATTGCTCGATTAAGATGAGACGCACATCCAGGAAGCGAAAGCTGCAGGCAAAGTTTCAGGGCGAACCTCGTAGATTTAATAAAATACAACTTTTTGCGAACTTTTTCTCTTCTAACACTCCAGCCATCCAACACGGCGCGAAGGTCATTTCCACCAACGTGTTATTATCGCTTTATATGTAGGTACCTAGTGCACATACAGGGCCGTAATTAAATCAATTTCAGCTCGTTTAAAGCGTCGATTCTGGCCTGGATTGCTTGGATTGTTGCCCCATCCCATTTAATAAATTCTACTGGTTACTGTTGGCGCCCCGCGTTCAAACGCCCTGTATTAATTGAGGCGGAAAATGGTTCTTCAGCTGTTTATGGTCGAACGTTTGCTAATAACGAATTCAGTTAGACTTGCGTGTTTTTTTCGTCATTTATCTCTTCCAAATGTGTTTTCTCGGCTTTATTTAGGCGCTTTGATCTTGCTCATTAGCCTCTTTGTCCCTTGCCGTCCAAGCTTTGTCACTTTCACACGTTGATTCTCCCTTCAATGATCATGTGTATTCTGTTCAGGTAGTTTCCATTTTTAGAGCAATCAACTTCATTTCATGCAGATTCCAATTCTTCTAATAATCTCCCAATTGTTCTTTGCTTCATTTGGCTTCTACTCGGGTAATTTTCTATATTTGAATCATCAGCTTCCCTTAATTATCAACACGATTCTTCAAAGCCTCTTCGCAACCGTTGCCTTCCTATTTCGTCTCTACATTATCAGTTTCCTCTGTAGCCTTGCGCAGTTTTTCCCTCTGATAAAGGAGAGAGGGCATAAAAAAACTCAAACTACAGAAACAGATGGAAGACATTCAGAAGGGAAACTATGAAACAATGGAGCAAATCAACACAAAATAGCAGGAAATAAACATGAAATTAGAAGGCTACAGATGAAGAAACAAGGAAATTGAAAACGATTGAAGAAATATCGTTGAAAAATGGGCAGGTTTGTTGGCAGATTGTGGCAATGCGGGACACTCGGGCAATTCTCTTCGCAAATTAGGCATCAAAACAATTTTGTTGGCATTCCGCAACTTAATAAAAAGCCTGCAATCGTGTGCGCACCGTACCATCACAGCCTTGTGTTAATTTCTGCCCTACACAGGACCGTACCCAAATGAAACCAATAATTGAAAACTTGAAAAGGCAAAAAAGGCTTCAGCTGGCTTAAGCTCAAATAGGACAATTTCCGATTTATAAAGGTAATGAGGGCAAAATATCAAAGATTACAGAATACAAGCGACTCGATAGTAATCACACACCCGCACAAGCGCAATTTCCCAGGACAAATCGACCAAGAAACAATAGTTTTGGTGTGTTTTGGTGCGACCGGCGAGATTTATAGTAGCGGCGGCGCATAAATACAAATGAAAGCCGCATTATGACCAAATACAGAAATCAAAACGAGGTTTCAGACTGTTAAAACGTTGTTGTGTAATGCAAATTGTGTTATTATTTAAATCAGATGCGGATGATATTTGAACCGAACAATTGTCCGCGACCTTTTCTATTAAACGATGTTGGTCAATCAATTTTTTGCACCGAAATTCGTTTTTGGTGATGTGGGCGGAATTTGGGTTTTGAGCACTTGGCAGCTCGGCTTCGGTCACGATTCGACTTTTATTTTTTCACTCAAAAACAGCGGGTTGCACGAAAAAACTCAAGAGACTCTTCCTAATTGATGAGAAATTTGGAAACACATTTTAGTTTTTCCATAAATCAGCAGTGTATTTTTTTTTTATTAAAAAGTATCCCATAAGTATGTTTGCAGCGCTTGGCAACTCGAACATTGCAACGGTTCGACTGTGGTTTTTTCAGTCAAAAACGGCGGGTTACACAAAAAAGACTTTTGTTCAATATTGTAAAAAGTATTTGGAAACGACCTCGCTCTAAACATTTTTTTTCAAAAAGTGCCTCCCTGAAAATCCCGAAATTTTAAGCCGCGAAGGTGTCAGTTTGGAACGTAGCAGCCACCGGCCGGCTTACCTCTCCTATAGATGCCTGTATGTGCGAGAGAGAAATCCGATGCCAACTGCGTTATTGACTGGCAAAATCCGATTTATGTTATTCACTCGAATCAAAGTATTTGCTGTGCGAACTTTCACTGTGTGCCTTCTGAAGATGATAATCATGCCTGCTGGCGAAACGTCGAGACCAAAAAGTATTTTAGCGATAAACTGGCTTAATTAAATCTCATGAATTGTTTGGCAACTCGAACATTGCAACGGTTCGACTGTGATTTTTTCACTCAAAAACGGCGGGTTGCGCAAAAAAGACTTTTGTTCAATATTGGAAAAAGTATTTGGAAACCACCTCGCTCTAAACATTTTTTTTCAAAATGTGCCTACCTGAAAATCCCGAAATTTTAAGCCGCAAAGGTATCAGTTTGGAACGTGGCAGCCACCGGCCAGCTTAGCTCTCCTATAGTTGCCTGTGTGTGCGAGAGAGAAATCCGATGCCAACTGCGTTATTGACTGGAAAAATCCGATTTATGTTATTCACTCGAATCAAAGTATTTGCTGTGCGAACTTTCACTGTGTGCCTTCTGAAGATGATAATCATGCCTGCTGGCGAAACGTCGAGACCAAAAAGTATTTTAGCGATAAACTGGCTTAATTAAATCTCAT
>NW_026019203.1:0-4613 GCF_020466585.1 Dendroctonus ponderosae | reverse complement strand
TACAGGGTGTCCACAAATTTAAACTAATTAAATAAGAACTTTAAGTGGCTCTAACTTGATTAATTTAAATACAACCCCATATTTTTTAACTTACCAGGAAATGCAATTTTTAATTACCTATCGAATGGTATTAGGATGTTAATAGCTAAGTTTTTGCCTTTTTACAAAATACGTCAAATAGTCGTTCTGTGCACCATTTGGTGATGTTTAATTTAAGGTTCCAATGTATCTAAGTTGGCTATGCCATTTACACATGTCAAATCATTTATTTTATTTGTCAGTTTAGACTGCAAGGTCTCTTTTTGATAGCTAAAGTGGTATTGTTTTTTGTAATTGTAGACGTGTTGGTCGTTATTTTAATATTATTATTGTGTTGCTAAGTTAAAATGAAGAATTATCGAAGAGAAGAGCGTATTGACATGATTTTCACTCTTGGAGATTGTCATAAACATTGTTTATTGGCTTCTCGAGTTTATGCTCAAAAGTTTCCTGAAAGAAATCATCCTAAGCCAACAGTTTTTAAGCGCTTATTACTCCAATTTGAGGAAAGTGGGAGTGTCAATTATAAAAAACCTATTACAGGGAAATCTGTCACTGAAGATGAAGAAAATGTTTTCACGGTAATTGGTTCAGTTATCGAAAATTCCAATGTTAGTCAAAATGTAATATCCAAAAGTACTAACATTAGTCAATAAAGTATTTCCAGAATTATCAAAAAGCACAACTTTTATCCTTATAAAATTCAGCTTTGTCAAGAACTTTATGGAAATGATTTTGAAAACCGAACTGAGTTTTGCATGTGGGTGTTAGATAAAGTGGCAGAAAATGAAAAGTTTTTCGAAAATGTGTTATCTAGTGATGAATGTAGTTTTCATAACAATGGTCTTGTGAATAGACACAACTTTCATTATTATTCTGATACGAACCCGCGCGCATACAGGGTCATGAAAAATCAAAATAGGTGGTCAGTTAATATGTAGGGTGGAATACTGGGCCAATATTTAATTGGACCCAATTTTTTTGAAGGACATCTAAATGGTTTGATGTTTCTCCTGTTTCTAATAAACCATCTCTCAATATTATTAGAAAGAAGAAGTCCCTTTCAATATTAGAACCAACATGCGGCTTCAATTGGAAGGAGCTCCACCTCATTAACACTGCGAAGTTCGACAATTTTTAAATGCCAACTTTCAAAACAGGTGGATTGGCAGAAATGGGTTTCAAAATTGACCTCCCAGATCTTCGGACTTAACTCCACTAGATTTCTTTTTGGGGGGTACATAAAAGGAATTGTCTACCATACGCTTCCGACAACTTCACACGATTTGAAAACACGCATAAGAGACGCTTTTAAAACTGTAACTCCGCAAATGTTGTCCAGAGTTAGCAGTGGTTTTGAGAAAAGAATTTACAAGTGCCTGGAAATGGACGGTCAACATTTCGAACATTTGTTATAAATAATTTGCCTTTGTTTTATGTTATTGTTGATATGTTATTTAATCTTTTAATTTAAAAAAACACCAAATGGTGCACAGAACTATTATTTGGTGTATTTTGTAAAAATGCAAAAACTTAGTTATAAACATTCTAGTCCCATTCGATGAGTAATTAAAAATTGCATTTCCTGGTAAGCTAAAAAATAAGGGGTTGCATTTAAATTAATCAAGTTATAGACACTTAAAGTTCTTATTTGATTAGTTTAAATTTGTGGACACCCTGTATAAAATGATAAGTTTATTATCATTGGGATATAAAATATGGTTTCTTGTTACACTACACTACGAATCAGGTTTACCTAACTTAAATAATTCTAAAGTATTTGACACATAAAAATAATAGATTTTGATAAAATTCGAATTATTAAAAAAATCTTTAGATTTAGACATTATAAATCTTATTAAAACAAACACTTATTTCGCTCAGAGAATCCAAAAATGCAATAATATATAGGGTATTTCATTTACAAAAACCCAACTTTGATACTTTTGAAGCTTTTGGGACACTCTGTACATCACAAAAATATTTTTAAAATGTGCACCCGATAAGCGTCTGTGGATTCATCAAATAATACTTTGCAAAAAACAAACGGGCTAGCCGCAAACGTCCGTGCCGTATAGCGTGAATAACCCTGTATATATATTGCCATAGATTAATGTTCAGTTTGTAGGAATTTTCGATACAATGATAACACTCTATTCCGCTTAAAGATTCTGCAGTGGAGAATTGCAGGTAAGTGATCCAGAACATTAGCTCTATTTAGTTGTATGGCTAACTCTGCGATAGCCGAGAGATAAAATCTTGATTTGCGTGCTTTGTTCGCAAAGAGCTGGTCGTGGTGATTGATTCTTTCACTTGCTGGCTGAGGTCTTTTAAAACGAAGAAAAATGTATATCGTCGGATTTATCTGGCCTCAAAGTGACTAGCTGATCGTAAACTAATTAAACTTGAGTTTAAAAACAATTTTAAACAAACTGCTTTAATTTAAAACAATGCAACTTGACTTATTGGTGAACGAATTTGAATAGTAAATCGAGTGAAAACTAGTCATTATCGGGAAGACGCCAGCCAGGTACCAACATTCAAATAAATGTTCCTATTTTTACTCCGAATAATTAAAGAAGAGTTTTTGATTCCAGAGAAATTTGGTGAAGTGGTCTGGAGTCTGGAGTAAGCGAAATACTTTAATTCGTCAAGATTTTAAAATATTTTTGACAACGAATAAATATTTTAATTAAAGGATAAATGAAGGATAGCGAAACGAATAAAAAATTATCTGAGCAGGAAAGTCAAACAAAACTCGAATAGCTTTAGATTGGTTGGATATAAGGTGAACTTTCCCCGATAAATTGTTTGATCCAGCCAAAACTCTACAATACGGTATAAGTTAAAGAGTCATGTGAAAAGAAATAATCATTGATACCAAAGCAATTTATTTAGTTGTGCAATCACAAATAAATAGAACACGCGTTTTAAAACTACATAATCAATGATAGGTAAGTTTAATTACTTTAAAACAGATTTCTGATTCATTTGTTTGAATTATTTTCTACATTTGCGATAATGGTATGTATGTATTGTATATATATCAATCACTTGATGTAAACCCTTATAAAAATATATCCGTGAATTTTTGTGGTGGCCTCAGTGAATACTTTTTTACTGTTTGATAGAAAAGTTCTCCGATGATAAATTCCTGTAAATAGTGTATTTCAGTTCTAAGCACTGATGCGATGAATCGATTGCCTTCATCAATTACATTCTTGATTTGCAAATTTGTTAGTTCTTTGCATCGGAATCCATCACAAATTCCAAACATAAGAATAACCTGAAAGACAACGTTAAAGTATTTCATATTATCGGAGCTAGAAACATCAAAGTTATTAAAATAATTTAAATAATTACCTTTGAAGGTAAATAAACTTTTACGGCGCTTCCTTAAATTTATAAATTTTTCGATGTCACTCCATCTCAAAGTAAAGTGATTGCTTTGGTTTATAACCTTTGCTTTTATTTTTCAGCAATAAGGCTTTAAAGTTTAAAAATCCACTAACATCTACCTTCTTTTTAGTACTTAAAGTCTTTCTTAACATAGACCACATGCCACAAAGATTTGACGGCTTTTTCAGTTTGGTAAAATACAGCAATACATTTTTTTCTGAGCTTGAAAATTAATTTATTACAATTCTATATGATAATTATAATAATTGAATAGATCTATTCAATTATAAGACTTGCTTTTTGGTCAAATTTTCTACATACTTCTTTCTCAGCTTCATCAAGCAAAGACATTTTTTTTGAGGCGTACGGCGTTTACTCTTGCTGAGTTAGAAAACAGTGTAAATATTCAGCTTTGTAGGCTCATTGAACTAATAGTCAAATTGTTACTTTTGCTAGGAAAAGTGCTGATCAGCCGAATTTGGTGGGAGTAATTGTCGATTTCGCTGTAGAAACTGCATCTACATCAGTTTCCTTTTACCTAATGTGTCTATTCGCCATTTCGGATAAAATTTTTGCTTCAAGAATGCAAAGTTTTCTGGAGAAAGTTGTCCAATTAGTGGGAACAATTAATCAAAGAACTCCAAGATTTTCCAACTATCAATTGATGCATCAAGGGCGCATTAAAAAAATGCGTTTAAGGGCTTGCAGTTGCAATTCAGCGGCAATTTTCTTTAACTTAGTTGGAACAATTGTGCTTTAAAATTTTTAAACAAACGCCAGTTTTCATCTAACGCAAGTATGCTGCTAATAGTCGGTTCCAGGCCGCAGGATTTGAGCATTTACTGACAAAAGTGCTGAAAAAGTTAGTTTAGTGGGAACAATAGTCGATTTTGCGCTTGAAACTGTCTCCAAATGCAATCGCATTTCTGTATGGGAAAAATTTACTTTTGAAGCTTTTTGGAAGTCGTCAATTTAGTGGGAATAATTGACTCGAATTTTTCAAATTTCACTTAATTTGAAAAGTAACTGGCTTTAACTCCTTGCAGCTGCAATGTTGCCAGAAAAAAATGAATTAGTGGGAGTAATTGTCGTCAAGCCCACATTATGCATAAACACCGACCGAAACATGTTTTATATCGGTAAAACCGCGCTGAAATCCAAAGATTGATATTTCG
>NW_026019202.1:0-4621 GCF_020466585.1 Dendroctonus ponderosae | reverse complement strand
AGTTCTTAAAACAATATTTAACAGTGCACGGCAATGTGCAATGATAAATACCCGGTCGTTTGAAGATGATTTTCAAAAGTTTGTAATACATTTTTCTGCAAATTGAAGGACGATCCGAATTTTTTTTGCACTTAAACTGCTTCAGTGTGTATAATTGTGTGTGTACTTTAATTTGAAATTTAAAAGAAGGCGAAACTTGAACAGGCATTTAGTACATGAGCACCCTTAACCTAGTATTTGCAGTATCTGCAGCTTCACCCTTGATAATTTGTTGATTCATTGTTATCAGCGTTATAAAATAAACTGCACCGAACACAATTATACTACATTCAATAATTGAAAAATTAAAATCACTGTCAGTTTAATAACGCAATTTGTATTTGAAAACTTTATCAGATCTACAGATGCACCCGCACTAAGAGAAAAATGTCGAATTCAAAGTGCATATGTGCGTTCCAAGCCTCAGGTGCGAAGAGGCCGGAGTTGGAGCCGCCGTGACCGAAAAAAATCGGTTCGCCCTCCCATAAAAAGTTATCACTTCAAAAAACAGTGACATGAAAAAAGTGACCAACACAAAAGTTGTGAAATTTTTAACAAAATAGAATTAGAAATAATTTTTTAAATAAAAAAATTCTGTATAAGCAAATTATTTCAGCGTAATTTTTTTAAATTACTCGTAATAAAATCATCGTTAAAGCGCTTTCTGTCTCATATGAATTGGGCAACAGTTCGTAAGTTATTACTCAGTCCATATATCTCCTGAAAACAACTCTAACAAATTACCTGTGCTCCCTTAAATAGTTGCTTACTCCCGCTCTGAGGGTTTCTTCGCCCAAAAAGAGGCTCATCATCCTTATCAGCGATGAACCTTTTTTATATGAAATCGTGTCGAAAATTTCATCAATTTCTTTTGGATCTCCAATGGGAACCGATACCTGTAAGTAACCAAATAATACCGTTTTAAGTACATGGTGTCTTCAATTTGAAACCCACTTACTGGGTGAGATGATCGGAGTGCATCAAACGAAAATACGCTCAACATATCAGTAGCTCCTTCTTCTTGGAGGGAATTCCATTGGGGGAATAAATGATCCACTGCCACACTTGCCATATAAGTGGCAAATCCCTCGTTTAGCCAAAGATCGGTCCACCACTTCATGGTTACTAAATTTCCTATAAAATTTAAATTCTACTTATCGTTTTTTATATGGGCAAACAATTACCCGAATGTGGAATTAAAACATGCGAATTTCAAAACCTACATTCCAAGAATTGAAAATTCAATTTTCTAGCTTTGCAATTTAATCTTAAATTTTTATATACAGGGTGTCCCGTAAGCACATGATCAAAAGGGTACTGCGGAGGATATTCTTTGGATCAAAAGAAGACGATCTGACTTAACTTTTACTAAGAAAAAGGCTCCTCTGCTATTGATGGTGAAAGTTCTTTAAAAAAATATATCTTTTTGAAATATCAGGATAATTGTACGATGGATTTTAAGGAAACTCTCTGTGAATTTCTTCCTATGTAAGAGTCATGTTTTGATGAAGCAATCCAGTTTATCAGCTTTGGGCAACTGAAGTTTGCGGCAACTTTGGGCAACTGAAGTCTTGAGTTTCTTGGTAGGAAAACTAGGAAAATTTTAGGAAATTCTTGAGAAATGATTGTTTTTCAACTGTTTGGTTGCAAACGTAGTACAAAATCACTTCGTCAGCCAAAACAACTGTATATATTATCGATGATTTTATTTGAGAAACATATGAGAAATGAGCATTTTTTAGTGGTATATTTGGAAAACACTTGAAGGTCCAAACAATCGTCTATATTGTCGGGGAATTCGTTGGCCAAGCCTTGAAAATTGGACTGTTTGTTGATGCAAATATGGAGGATATTAGAAGGTCCAAACTACCCTGTCGGCAAAATTGCTGAGAAGTGAGCGTTTTTTGACTGTTTGTTTGCAAAAGTGGAAACTGGAGGCCTTAACAGCTCAATTTTGTGGGAAAATCTGTCGATGAAGCGTTGAGAAATGAGTATGAGTGCGTATAAATGGAAAACGTGGATGCTCTAAAGCGAAAAAATTAGAGTTTCTAACTGTTTTGTGTCGCGGACAATAGAAATTTTAACGAACTGTCGATATCCCCAGGAGATTTTCGGAAATTCTTGTAAAATGAGCGTTTTTCGACTGTTTGGTTGCAAATGAATAATCGAAACAATTATGACTCTTGAAGGTTAAAGAACTGGCGGTATTCCCAGGAAAATTGCTGGAGAAGTTTTGAGGAGTTGAAAATTGTTGAAAAATGAGCGTTTTTTCACTGCTTGCCTGCAAACATGGAATACAAAGCCAAAGCCAAGCCAACTGTTACTATTGTCGGGAAATGTGTTGAGGAAGTCTTGAGAAACAAGTGTTTTTTGACTGTTTGGAAATGAAAAAATCTGGAAGTCGCATGAACCGTCAATATTATCGGTAAAAATGTTGAGAAAGGGTAGAAATGAGCGATTTTTGACTGTATTTGCAAATGAGGTGGACAGCTGAGGGTCCAACGCAATATTCTCGGGAAATTTGTTGAGAAACTTTGAAGAGCGCGCGTTTTTTTTATGCTTGGGTGCAAATATCGAGAACATTTGATGGCCCAAACAACCTTCTCGTGAAAATTGTTGAAAAATTGGCGTTTTTCACTGTTTGGTTGCAAATGTGAGACAAAGCCAAGGCCAAAACAACTGTTAAAATTGTCGGAAATTGCATTGAGAAAGAAATGCTTTTTGAATTGTTGGAAATGGAAAATCTGGAAGTCGAATCAATCAATACTATCGGTATAAATCTTAAGAAAGCCTAGAAAAAAGCGATTTTTGACTGTCTGCAACTGTGCAAATGAAGTGTCCAACCGCAATATTCTCGGGAAATTTGTTGAGAAACTTTGAAAAGTGCGCATTTTTTCAATGCTTTGGTGCAAATATCGAGAACGTTTGAAGGCCCAAACAACCAGCTGGCGAAAATTGTTGACAAAGCCTTTAGAAATGAGGCGTTGTTCGGCAGTTTGGTTGCAAATATGGAGGACACCTGAATGGTCAGATTTAGGCTCCATTGATCAAAGCAATCAAGCAAAAGGAATTGAAATCGATAAATGACGAGATATTCGGTGAACAATGCCACTTATTGAACTGTTAAAACAGATCCAAGTAAAATGGCATTTAAAAGCGATTGGAACCGGTCGGTTTTTCTCCTGCTCTATTTGTGGAACCTTGTTAAATCAGCATAGTCGGTATGCAGATTTACAGCTGCCGGACTGCCGGTGAAAGGACAAGATCGTCCGGCTAAGAGAAGTCGCTTTGTTGATTCCATTCCCCAGTGCCAGTGCAGTTTCGAATAAAAACAGTCAAATTATCTGGAACCAGCACAAAACAATTAACAATCTGAAGTTCGGCTTAGAACTTTCCAAAGGCACTAGTGGTTTTTTTGTATATGGACGGAACTGGTTAATAAGCAGTAGAGTTAGCGGACTAAGAATTCTTTCTCAGATAAATTCTCAGAGAAATCTGGAATCAATTGATTATTTTTTAGTTGATGCACTAATCTTTTTAAGACGTTTTTGTTCTTTTTGCAAAATCTTGCAGCATTCATAGTTTTGCGCAAAAAAGAGTTCTGTCCTCTTGCCAACTGACTCATTAACTTTTACATTAACAAAACTTAAATTGTGTGTTTTATAATAGCGTTAAAGCGCTCAGATGAATTTTAATGAAATGTTCTGTCGATGTCTGTTTCTATTGTTTGTGGGCGATATTTTGCGAAAAACTCGCATCTTCTTTTCGTGAGATTTCTGATGAACGCATTCGTACAAAAACGCTTCCAAAAGGCAACTGGGTCCACAACTTTCACATTGTCCGTCAGTTAAAAATTATGAAACGAGTACCAATTAATTTTCAGAGCCGAAAAATTTTCATAAGGGATTAGTGCATCAACTCAAGAAAAATCAATTGATTCCACCACTCCGGCCTCTTCGCGCCTGAGGCTTGGGACGCACAAATGCACTTTGAATTCGACATTTTCCTCTTAGTGCGGGTGCATCTGTAGATCTGGTAAACTTTTCAAATACACATTGCGTTATTAAACTGACAGTGATTTTGATTTATCAATTATTGAGTGTGATATTATTGTGTTTTATCAGCAAAACCAGCAGTTCATTTTATAACGCTGATAACAATGACTCAACAAATTATCAAAGGAGAAGCTGCAGATACTGCAAATACTAGGTAAAGGGTGCTCATGTACTAAATGCCTGTTCGCGTTTTGCCTTCATTTAAATTTCCAATTAAAGTATACACACAATTATACGCACTAAAGCAGTTTAAGTGCAAAAAAATGCGGATCGTCCATCAATTTGCAGAAAAATGTATTACAAACTTTTGAAAATCTTCAAACGACCTTAGTGATTTTCATCGGAGACAATTGTTAAACCAGATGTTGAGCGGATATTTTCTAAAGAAGGCAGGGTCAATTTATGAAAAATGCTCAAAATTAAGTGCAAATAAAGTGTCACAACTATTATTAATAACTTTTAATGCAATAATATGTTCTATTATCTGTTATTTTATTTTGTAACAACAAATTATCAATATTTAGATA
>NW_026019201.1:39688-51970 GCF_020466585.1 Dendroctonus ponderosae | reverse complement strand
TATTCCATTGAATTTTATGGCAATTATCAAATGCATGTTGACAAATGTGTGATTTATGATATTCTCTGTTTTTTATGTATGATTGGTGTTCTTTGGGTCTTTAGTATAATGGTAATGTAATTTATTGCATTCGCAAGGAATTTTATAAATTACATTTTTTGTATTTTCAATTATATTATGAGGTTTTGTTACTGAAATTAAATTTACGTAAATAGCTGTTGCTTCTTAAATTTTAAAAGCTTAAGTAAACCGGCTAAGGAACCGAAAAATTCAACCGATTTCAGCAATATCTGCTATAAAAAGTTCTGTGCCGTAACTTTTTATATTTGACTGATTTATGCTAAGGTAAGTTAAAAAGAAGAACGTCAGAAACGTACAAATTAGAAAAAAAATTGGTGATTGGTAACGGAAGAAATTAAATTCTTAGATATGAGTCTCAGGGCTCATTTTGTTCACTCCTCGTTGACTTTTTCTGCGATTCACTAATTGCTTTGACAATTTACAAATTATCTAAAGGAGGTTTTCTATGGAAAAGAAGCCAAGGATTTTTGAGCAATTTCTTCTTTTACTTATCGAAAAACTGTATTACTTCTTCTATGCGTAATAAATTAAAAATTTAAATTCGCAAAAATGTTCCCGCTTCATAAAAATTAAGCATTCTTGTGACGTTTTCGATAAGGACTAAGTCAGTCGAATGACTCATTTGGTAATTTTTGTTTGTTTTGTTGTTGAACATTTGAGTAGAATTTTTTTTTATTTACAGATCCAGTTTGGGTGAAAGTTCAAAAAAATCACTCGATATTTCAATGTGAGATAAGGGGCCGAGAGCATGTTTAAGTCATGTTTCGGAAATATCGGAGAAAAGCGATGTTTTGAAAACCCCAAAAAATTTCTGACCTTCAACGGTCCAGACTGTATAGGAAATCACAAGCTCAGAAGTAGGAAGTATGGATTACTCGATCTAAAAAAACTTCCAAAACACATTTTTTTCGTCATAGTAAAACTGGTTAAAAATTGTAAAATAAAACGAAAATTTTGTTTACACTTTGGCGTTCCGTAACTCAAAAACCATCAGTTTTCGGATAAGACTAATATAATGCACTTTTCAACCAAACAATTTTCTAAATTCTTGTTTGTTTTGGTTGAAATTTTAGTGAAACCCTAATTTTTCAGCAAATTTCCGTCTAGGAAAAGCGCCTTTGCAAATGTGTCCAAACAGGCACCAATTCACAATTCTCTTTATAGCTCACTGAGTTCAGCTGCAATATGAAAAACGTATTAAATGTTTTGTAGGCCTTTTGAATAACTTGAAAAATTTGCATTACCCGAAAGAAGTCGAAAAATGGGACTGAAGCAGCAAATGTGCTCAAAACTTAATATTTTTTAAACGATTTCCGGAATTCGAAAAAAAATTGGTAGACAATTAAATTCTTCAACCAAGAATCATTAAAAAAAAATCTCGGATCAAAGTTCAAAAGCAAAGGTGTAAATGGCAAAATTTACACCAGCATACATCGATTCATTGATCTTTTAGGCGATGTTCGAGGTTCGAAAAAAGTTCTTTGAACTATGTTTGGTGAAAATTTCCCTGTTCTGAAAATGTTTACCATTAGACTATTAAAATTTGCCTTATTATTTATACTTGATTTTTTTCATTCCCCGTTGATTTTTACTGCAATTTCCTAATTCAAATAATTGCTATGGCGAATTACAAATTAGCCGAGTGATGAAACTCACACGAGTCATGAAACTAGTAGATTGATTTTTGAACAATCTCTTGATTATTAGCTTTACGAAATTTTTTTCGAGAATCAAATCGAGAATTTTTTTTTTTCGAGAATTCAAGCTACAAATCTTCTTCTACGCAAAATAAGTTTAAAACAAAAAAAACTCCGGATAGACATTTAAACCATCAAAATAAATTTTGCGTGGAAAAAATTAACCATTTTGCCAACATTTTCGATAAGGACTTTGCCCAATTTGGTAATTTTTCCTTCTTATTTCTTCCATTCTCATCGACTTTTGCTGGAATCTCGTAAATATAAAAGCAGCTTTGAGGGGTTTTTAATGACCAAACAAGTGACAAAGAGCGAATTATGCATTTACTTGTGTTTTCCTCCATAAGCCACTGAGGTTTAGATAAACTTTAGTCCTTTTTGAAAGTGTTTTTCCACCATGGTAAAACATTTTTCGAGAAATGTGGTTATTAAATCTCCAAAGAAGAATACGCTGTGGATTGTCTTCGTTCTCCGTTCATCGCGCTCTGATTTTTGGAGCAATTCTGTGAAAAGCAACAGCAAAAAAAAAGGTTTGGCCCTCTTTAGAAAAAAGCGGTCCAAACTCTCCGAAAATTCAATCAAACTTCTTCTCTAGGTCTCCTTGTCTTGTATCCGAAAAGTTCATATTTGAAAAACTGACTTAAATTTGGGTGCAACCACTGTGCCATGAGCTATTTTCGAGAAATACCACTGTTAAATTGCGAAAAATGCTCAAATACATCGGATCTAATTTTAGTAACTCACAGCTCAGCACTCAGAAAACGTTTGCTGTATAATTAAAAATGTCGAAAAAATATTATTTTTGATAAATTTGAAGACAATTGGAACGGCAATCATATATTTTAGTGTATATTTTGTAAAATGAGCTTCAAACCACGTCACAATTTGACAAAAGCTTGGTGTTTTTCAACTCGTCTCTTATCTATGGCCGTCTTGCAAACACTATCTACCTGGGCTACCTGATAATGACAAAAAACATCATCACCGATTTGAATTTTGAAGAAAAAAGTGTGGAACAGTACTTTTTTAATATACGTTTTTTTTCTGACAGTCGTAATTTCTTTTTTGGGATGCGTAAGTATTTCAAGAGGTTACTAATCAAACATGGGACCATTTCAAAGTAATACTAAATAATAAAGTTGAAACTCGAGTTTGAACTGTTGAAGTCTTCTAAAAACGTCTATATTTTCTTGAACCTTTTTTTAGAGCTTTTAAACGTTCTTGTACAAGTTAAACATTTTATGTTTGTTTTTTCATACCTCCGTAGCTGCTATAATTTTTTATTTATTTCTCTTCAATTTCTGAAGTTTTCTTATGTTTGGCTCCTATTAGTCTTCCTTATTTTAGAAGATCCAATAGTTCTTCCGGCATCCATTGTTTCTTCTTCAGTCCTGCTGCTGTGTGTTCCTATTATATCTTAGTCTCGTGTTCACTAAGCAAGATTCTTGTTTTATTAACACTTTTGATCGCTCTAATTTTCTTTATGTTCTTGCTTCCATAGTTTAAGCCATTATTTTTGTTGTCGTGCGAAATAGTCAAATTTCTTTGCTGTTGTTACTTATCTATTTGATTTGGCTGCACGTTTAGGTCTTACGGTCTTTAGGAAATCTATTTGACTTTTGTTCCAAATTCGACGCTGGAAAGGGATTTCAAATTTTTTTTTAAAGCCACAATGGATTCGAAATTTATTTCATAATTTCTTCACGGAAAATGCTTTAAATTTGTCAGCATTTTAAAGTGAAACATAGAAATTAAGCATTTGGAAGAAAGAGTAACTTGGCTAAAACTGAAAAATTGTAAAATTTTGAAGACTTTTAAAAAATGTTGTTAATAAATATCCCTTAGAATAAATCTAGAAAGAAGTAAAAAAAGGAATCAACAATTTCCCAGCAACAGAACTGAGTTACTGCGACGGTGCGTCGGGCTGGCGCACCAAGCCATTTGCGCAGCACTGCGCTAACTCCTAAAAATTCACTGAGTAATCCAGGCCTAGATTTTACGTATCTTAAGCGCACATTCTAATTTCATCACCTAAAATCAGTTTGTAGATTTAGAAGCAAAAATTTGCTTTCTTCAGAAGAATAGCCACTGAAAATCTAAGATACAAATAATTTTGACCAATAAATATGTCCTCATGTCGTTACTGTTCTCCAAAGCCCCCTGGGGATCATGTGAGAATGTTGGCATTTTGCCCCTGGTTTTGAAACAAATCTAACAAGGATCGTGTTTCTCGCGAAAAAACAGTTGAGAAGTTTGATCAGATAAACGCCGAGTTACAAGTTGCGTTATTCTTAATCGACATAATGAAAAACATTGACTTGGTTGTTTTTGCCTGAAAATAAACTGGTGGATTGCTGTTTTCAAAAAGTAGCCGTCGGCCGGCCGAAAAGTAGTTCCAGCTAAATTAGCCACATGGATTGTATTCTAGGATTTAAGCGTTTGTTTCATTGCTGACGGTTGTTTGCTTTACCTCTGCATCTCCTAAGCGAGCAAATAATTTTATTTCCTGAACACACTGGGCGATTGCCAAAACGCAAAACCCCATAAAATATCAGACCAAAACAGCCAAAACAAAAACAACTACACGCCTGAATCTGGTCGATTAGCATGTCGACACGCATCGAACCAAACGAGGTGATCATTCATTCTCCGTCTATCAAAGGCCATGTACGACACTATCCATTGTGTATTCAAGACTGGATTCAAACACGTGAATTATCCGAAAAAAAAATGAACCAGCCCGACAACCCCATTGGAATTAATCGGGCCTTTTCGCATCATAAATTCCCAACGTCACCACCACATCCCGGATGGATCAGTTGCGAAAGGCTCCACACGCTTTTTGCCTCGCTTTTGAAGCTTCTTTTGCAATTTGTATCGTTTTTTGCCACCGAACGATGTAAAGTACTTCATCCAATATATTACCCGCGTTCACCGGCAAAAGCAGCTGCTGAAAAAAACGGGAGTGTTGGCAAACTTCTTGGCCTAACCGGGCTGCGGAATAACCTATTGCATATATTGCGCTCAAGTGTTTATTTTCATTATCCGCAATCCGTTCGAAATGCAAATTTCCTGCTATCTTGCCTTTTTAACTTATTAGGATTTATTGAGTCATTTGAAGCTCCTTGCGCATTTCATCCCGAATAACGTAATGCCTTTTATGGCCCGATGAAATCTGCCATTTGTCACAAAGAGAACCGGAAAAATTCTAATAGGATTTGCCACAATGAATATTTGTAGTTTTATTATCCGGCAATTCTGGCAGCTGGATTTGTCGAATGCTCCTGCAAAGGATGAAGCGTGACAAACGACGATAGTCAGTGCAAGGCAAAAAATACATCTGAAGTTGAGACAGATATTCAATAGTCGAAATGCACTCAAAACCGAGCTCGAGTCCTGCACGCTCGGCAAGAAAAATAGCCCAGTAAAAATATATAAGTAAGCAAATAAAGAGCCGGGATATTTGGAAAAGTATCCCGTCCATGCGAGCTACTTACCAAACGAAAAACAACGCGAGCGTGGCGGAAACGTTTTAGCAGGATTCCGAAATTTGGCCGCTATCCCGTTCCATTTACCAGCGTCCCGCTTTGTTCCCGGTTCCGGTCGGGAATGCTAAAAATGCACCGACTTGATAAACTATTCTGTAGGTAAATATTTCTTAAACACTGCCGGACCCTTTTGTTTCGCTCGGGAATTAACGCGAACTGACCCGGCGTTTTCAACTGGAAGTAACTGCTGATGAAGAACGCCCAAGATTCTAATTAACTACCCGATTTAATTCACCATTCTCATTTCAGATTCACTTTAAGTGATATTTGGAAGCGCATGCAAACAAGCACTTGTGTTTACAAAGGAAAAAATGATACTGGTGAGCTGAGAAGATGAAAGTGAAGAACAGGAAGTGGTCAGATGGAGACACAAGCGAAACGCTTAAAAATACGAGGAACAAGTACACACTTTTGCAAATTTTGTTACGTATTGTCTGCAAGACGCGTGGCAATATGCAAAAGTGATCTTGTTTTTGTTGAAAAAAGGGACGATAGTATAAAAAATAACTGCCAATTAGCCTTCTGCCTCAGCTTCAAGGTGGTTTTCTAGAGCAGAATCGAGAAGTAAAGGTACTTAAAAAAAACGATTTTCAGGAATGAGGAAATACATACAAACAGTACTTTGATTAACTTATATAATTTAACATCAGCAATTAATTAGAATTTAATTTTTACTCATCGACAATTTCCACAAAGCATGTCTTATAATTTCTCGAGAAATTTACAGAGATGCTTGTAGAATTATCCTCGGCAAATGATTGCTATCCTGCAAATACCAGTTCTAGTAAACTCTTTGCTTTAAGTAATCCCAGAAGAAGAAATCTAGAGAGGTTAGATCAGGAAATTTCGCAGGCCAAAAATATCTGAATATCTGTATACCGGGAGTCAATTTGAAAACTTCCCATCCTTAATATTTTTCTTGCAGTTAAAAATATGAAAAATCTGAAACAGCGTCAGTTTTATTTCTAAGGGGAACACTTTAAATTAATATTTTTAACCTCCTTGCTTGAATAGCAGGAAGAAAATCTAGTTTAAACAATTAATTTCAGATTTATTGATTATTTTACTTCGAGAAAAATAACTTTTTACTCACGGACCTGAAATTTCTACAATAAAACCCATGCTATCTACTAACGCTTATCTTATAAGTTGCTCAAAATGTTGTCTATTTTCCTGTAAATAATAATAAAGTATATTTTGGAACTCTCCCTAACATTGATAAGATATTCCCGGATAGATCTATTGGCCGATCGAGGTAGGGGACCAATTGAATGGCCTCCAAGATCACCAGATTGAACACCCTTAGACTTCTTTCTTTGCGGACATCTTAAGTCCATTGTTTATAAAACACAACCTGCTGATATTCATGATCTTAAAAGTCGAATTGCAGCAAAATTCCGGTCAATTCCCGGTGCAGTTTTTTGAAATGTTAGGGAATATTTCAAAAATAGACTTTATTATTGTTTAGAGGGATTTGAACAACTTATAATATAGTCCGATAGGTTTTATTGAAGCAATTTTGCTTCCGCAAATAAAATGTAATTTTGGTCGATCTAAAATAATCACTAAATCAGAAACAAGATCAAAATCAAAAATAATAAATCAATGTTTAAACTAGATTTTGTTCCTGTTCTTCAACCTTGTACCATAAGGAGACCCAATGATATAAATTTGTTTAAACACTTACTTACTAAACTTAAAAACCAAAATCTCAATGCAAGCAAGTTTAATTGCATAAGCAAGATTATTCGGAAACCTCTGGTCAAAAAGCAACCAAGTAGCAGCCTACGTAAAAATAATTGAACGCCCTTTAAAAAGATCCGCCACTTGACCCCCCTTTCCATTTAAGATTCCAAGGGTTTATCTACCCCTCCTAGGGGGTTGACACAAAGAGGCTAAAAATTTTCATTTTTTTTCTGCGACCGGTCTTGTGAAACCTGAATATTCAGGTTCCTCTAAGCGTAGCTTGTCCATGTAGACATGGACTTGAGTTTGCAAAAATTGTAAATAACAGATTGTTTAAATTTTTTAAAATAAAATAATGATTCATAGCTTGTTTTCAACTGATTTTGGTCACAATACTCTATTTTAAAATTTGTAGTTTTACTAGGCCTATTTGAGGAAAATGTTATTGAATCGAAAACCGGTCCTCTTCTAATTCCCTCTTGACGAGACAGCTTTTTCTTAAGAATCAATCGAACAAAATTTCATTTGAATTGTACATTTTGTTTCATCAAGGACCAGGAATTACTTCTTTCTTTAAAATTGATAATAGAGTTTTCCTTATGGTTTTATCTTACGCAGACAGACTGTATAAATATAGAAGTTACAACGGGGGAAACGACGGAAGCCTATTTTTATCTAGCCCACACATCGACAGACGAAAAATTGAACGTAGGAGATAACTTGAAGATTAAGGCTAACATGGGCAGGCATTGGGGAAATGACGCACATACTTAAAAACAGTCACTCCACTGTAAATCTCAAGAGAAAAGCTTTCTACACGCAAATGGTTAGTGACCCATATGGATTGGAAACAATGCTAGTGCACAAACAAACATAGTGTAAAAAGCCAAGGATCAGGAAATGCTAAACATCAGTCTTAGGGCCAGAAAAAGACACGAAGAAATACAATGAAAAAGTCATGGAAAAAATTCATACATTGCTGGAATGAAGTGGCAATGGTTGAAGCGTGTGGCTCGACAAGAGCAACGGAGACGGAACTGGTCTAAACTGGCCCCCCAAGACAGACAAAAGGTAGCGTAGGAAGACCACAAAGAAGACCATTAGACGATATTACACAACAGCCAAGAAATAAGTGGCTCCAAGTAAGAGTTTAAGTAAGTTTAAGTAAGGAGAATAAATAATTGCTGAGAATAAAGAAAGGAGACTCAAATCTGATGTTCTAGCTACCAGAATTTGTGCACGACTTCAGCCCAACTGTTTACCAACCAACCTTTTTCCTCATCTCGTGGTTAGCAGCGGTTATTTGGGCTCAATTCTACCCTCATATTTTCTGCTCCTTTTTTACCTTTTGGAAATCCAGCAATTAGTTCAGTAGGACTTCTTCACTTATCACTGATCTTTGCCTTCTTCTTCCTATTGCTTTAAAGACATTTTCTGAAAAAGTTTTCATATTTAAAAATTCATCCTTAATTTGAAACAATACGAAAGGACATTAGGGAGAGACGGCCTTTAATGATAATGACAAAACATCACCAAAAAATATGTTTGGGTGCAAAGACTATTTATTGCATTCGCAAATTTGAAGTTATGTGTCCCAAGTCGGATTCAGTAGCAAAGACATCAGTGTTTTTTGTATTTGCTGTTTACAATAAATATTAAAAAAATAGTTATTTTGTGGTCCTCTGTCTATATAACTGCATTCTTTCAGGCACTAGGCAGGATTTTCTGCTTTAAACCCTTTATTTAAAGGACAGAAATTGCCCTAAAGTAAAGTGATGATTGGTTGCATTCGAAATTTGGGTCAAACGTAGCTAGTCAGAAAATACACGAGCACCAATTGATGGACTCAAAACACTTAACCCGTCATCTAAAGACCACAGAACTCCTAGTAATTTTCAGTCAATTTATTAATGTTCCACACAAGTGAAAATAGTGTCACTACATAAAAGAAATTATACAGGATTAAAGTCAAACTAAATGTCTCTAAAGAGTCTAAATTGACAAACCACACATTGGAATGGTGGTTCCCTAAGAGCAATAGCTAAATAGAAAATAAAATACATTTATGATTTAGTTTCACTTCACACTTTCCAAAATATTAAAAACCAGACAAACTCGTGAATATCCGCTAAACAATAGTGTTTCAAAGAGTCAATTGGTGTCACTCATCAAACATGATGAAAATGTCTAAACAACATTTTTTCCAAATCGTTTTTCTTGCGTACTTTGGATCAAAATGCGAGTTTTGACCCCGTCTGAACCACAAAGATGTTATACAAAAAGTGGGTTTGTTTCTTAAAGATATTAGCTTTTGCAGATATTCTTTTAACTCTGCTATTAAACTGAGAGTATCGCAAAACGGTACGAATGGAACATTGCAACGATTCAATACAATTTTGGTGAAAAATACCAACGCTGTTCATACATTCAAGCATTTGTGGCTAAGTTTTAATTATGCTCCTCAAAACTTAAAATATATAACAACTTCGAACATGCATAAAGTTCACCTTCAAAAATTCTTCTGAGACTGTGAAAGTGCAGTTGTCGAAGCAAGTGAAAAACTGTAGAAGAAAAGCTAATTTTTAGCGTTTGTCATCTTATTTGCTAATAAGCAACGGTTCAGACCGTGTTTTGATAGAATCAAGCACCAACATCAGCCATAGAAAATCATTCAAAAATTTGTCGCAGATTAGCGCAACTTTTAAAAAAATTGTGTGAACGAATTGTGACCCTTCACAATGTGTTCCGATCAGTGCGGTGTACTCAAACAAGGAACAGAAGAAGTTCTGTTATTTCTGCAAACTTGAGTGACTTGTTACATCCCAAAGGCCGCAAAATATCCAGTTTATACCCTGCATTGATCGCAATTTTTGTGCAAAGGTGAAGATGTATTTGAAGATTTTATTGTCGTTTTTAGCGATGGGGAGGAAATGAGCGGAGGAACCACGAGATCGTCCAAGGCGTTCATTATATCGCTTAAATTTGTATCGAGTGTATTCTTTTACGCAAATGAATCCTAACAAAATTTAAAATCTTAGTGAAATTTCCAAGAAAAGTCGTTTGTTTTTCGACTATTTCGATTTGTTTGTTAGCCATTCCTAAAGTTTCCATGATCGAGAATTTTATAATTAATTCCAGTGTGTCAAAGTGGCTTCAACCATTTATTTCCTCTTATATGAAAAAATCAATGCAAAATCCTCGTTTTTCAAAAAAAAAATATTTTCCATATTTTCGTTTTTGAATCGCATCTTGTTTTGCAAAACGATTCCGATATACCAAATTCAAAGGAATTTTTCTCATTTGTTGAATTGTAGGTTTAGGCCACTTTGCACCACTCAGCCTTATTTATATTATTGCTTAAAGAACTAAATTGACAAGCAACATTTTGATTTTCTGAGCCAGAAACAGCCTGAATTTCTCCATTTGCGTTTTCCTTTCAACTGCCTTCGATGCTTTACAAATAAATAAACAGGTTACATTAGCAGGTGCTCCCTGATAAAGTTTTGCCAAATATCTCTGTTCTTGGATAGAAAATAATTCTAGTTTTACCGTACTCTCCAGGTACTTCCTGCATTTAAATTAACGATTGATGTGGTGAATAGAACGAAAACTTCGCGATATCGCACCATTCAATGCCCTAAGCGACTACTAAATTATGGCCTAGCAATAAAAACAGTCCGTGAACTTTCCACACATCCACCTAGTAATTTGTCGTTTCGGCTAAAAACATACTGCTCTGATAAGCTTCACAAACTACTCAGTGTTTTAGCTTAGAAAAGGCAATTGCTGGATTAGAAGCATAATAATAATATGTATTCTCATATAATCATAGAGAGTTATTTTATATAACAGTACATTTATAATCCTTTATTTAAAAAATCACAAATGAAAAGGCAAACAAGCACAAGTGCGAAAGAAAAATTTCAAATTTGATCTTATTTCTAGAATTCCAGCTGTATGCTGCAGTTTCGAAAATTCTTCAGCTCTCGATGCCTCTATTAGTAGTGAAACAAGCTAGGCCATCTGGTTTAAAGCCATCAACTGGGGCAATTGAAACCACAATAAAATAATAAACAATCAATATTGAGACTGGATAGGCCGGGGTACACGCGAAAGGGATTATGCGGCATTTGCGTTCACATTAAAAAAATGAGAATATCCGTATTTTGTTTCATTCGAAATTTATGAAGACCTTAATCCGGCTTGTTTGATCGTTATTTCATAGCGAATCTCATCTCGTTTTTATATACTCGCAAATGAAAATCTCATTTTAATAAAAATTACAATAGGGGATTTTCGTGGCGCTGAATTGCATGTGACGCGTGTTTTACCGCAGAAAACAGTAAAAAATTGCAACATTTTTGGCCGAACACAGCAGGATGGAAGTGGTAAATGTTGCTGTCAATTTGACTCCTGTTTTTTTTTCCATCAAATAAAAGTCATCGGGAACAGATTAATCTTCTACATATTTCATTAGCGGTGACTGATTGTTTATTTGCACGCGCTACATTATAAAACTGAACCCGAAAATATACATTTCCGGGTTTAATACGTGGCTTTGGAACATACTGCGAATTTATTAATTGCCATATTGGAATCGCCTGTAATTAACTACGGGATTTATAAAATCGTGAGTAATTTCAAACGATAGGCCCTATTTGTAAATCGGGATTTATCGGGCATAGAGGGAATAAAGTGTTAAAGGCAAAGTTTTCACGAAAAAAAAATGAGCTTCCAATGAATAAAACAACTTATATTCCGGGCATTTCCATAAAGGCGATAAACTGTTCTAATTTTAGACAAATGCGAACTCTAAACACACTGCGCCCTGATAAATATTTGCACCTGGACGCACGCTTTTGCATAAATTAGAAACACACATTTTGCGTGTGCTAATAATAAACTAAACACCTGCTATAAAATTTTTCAACTTTCGAAAACAATTAGGAAAAATCTGTGGCTCTAACTGAACCGAATTCACACCATTAAATTATTTAGTAAACTGTAAACGGATGCTACTTTTATCGCCTGTTGATATTACATTACGATTATTTTTTACTTTTACTACTTTAAAGTTACTTTTTACAAGTTTAAAAGAAGCTAGTCTTAGTGTACCATCGAATCAACAAAGCGAGCACGAAGTTTTCAAAGTTTTAAAATTAATTATAGAAAAAAAATCTGAAATATTAACAAATTCTCATCGCAACATCCTTCTTTTATCTACGGCTGCTGTCCTCATTTCGATGTACCAAATGGCTTTTCAAAAATAA
>NW_026019201.1:0-38689 GCF_020466585.1 Dendroctonus ponderosae | reverse complement strand
TTGGGAATGAATTCTGGAACTTTGGACATTTTTTGCTTTGCTTGGATTTGGCACCATATTCTTCAAAAGGCTATTTCAAACGAACCGGCTAAAAAATTCAGTTCCGGCTTTCATGCACGTTGACAGAAAGCTTCACTTCAAAGATTCAGTAAATGTAAAGATAATTTAGCAATAAAAGTGTTAGAAATTACATAGCGGAACTTTGGAAATTTTTTTAATGTAGCTCCAATTTTGGACTGTCTTCGTCAAGAGGCCATTGGTGAAGAACCAGTGGAAGTTTCAGCTTGCGGCTTCCAGCTTTTTATAAAGGAAACTTCGCGTCAACAATGTAGGTAATTTCGCCAAAATCAAACATCCAGTTTGTTTGCAATATTTTCTGGAACTTTAGAAAGTTTTTGACTTTGCGCGGATTTTTGTACTTTACTTTTCAAGGGGCCGTTTCTGGAGAACCAGATCTGAGGTCAACTGTTCGATTCGCGCACACTTTGAATAAAGGTTTATGTGTTTCGTGATGTAAAATTGCAGTTTCAATTTTAAAAAAATGCCATTTCTGCCAAAGAAAATGCGGTATCAAATTGTACCTTTCATCTGCTGTTGAAGGAAGATTTATTGTAAAAATTGTGTAAATATGTTCAAAATCCAGCGAATTTTGTTCGCACTAAATTCGGGAATTTCAGACAGATTTTTGACTTATTGGCGCGGATTTTGCACTATAGTCTTCAAGAAGCAATTTCTCAAGAACAAGAAGAGATAGCTTGCTGATTATAGCATTCTTGAAGGGAAGCTTTGCTTCAAATATTCTCAAGATATGAAAAAATATGTGAAGAAAAGTTTTTTGAGCATGAATTCCTGAACTTTGGACATTTTTTAATTTGCTTGGATTTGGAACCATATTCTCCATAAAGCTATTTCGAGAGAACGAGTTGAAATATCCGCTTGCTGACTCTGGGACCCTTTAGAGCAAGCTTCGATTCAATTATTCTGTAAATATGAACGCAATCGAGCTAAAAGGTTCGTAGGAATGAATTTCGGAGCTTTTGCAATTTTTTCTCTAGTCTTCTGCAAGAGCTATCTATTTATCAAATTCAAAATAATCAGTTAGAAATGGGTCAGAAGCTCCCATATAATCCATTTTCTATGACAAGTAAACTGTTAGTACCTCTATCGGCTGCTGATATTGTAATTTCAAACACTTCAAGGGATTTGCACAAATGAGCCTTAGCGAAGTGCGAAATCAGCAAATCGGGCACCCACTTTCAGCAAAGTTTCAACATGTATTACAAAATAAATATCTTGTTAAATTCACTAAAATTTGCATATCAAGCAAACTGATTCTTTAAATATACTGCTGAGGGCCACATTTCGATGTACCGAATTACTTTCCGGGAACGAGCCTTTGCAGAGCATGAAGTAGGAATCAAAAACCGCTTAAAAACATCTAAAATTTAAAAACTCCGTGTGAAGAAACCAGTGGCTCCAATGGAACGAAATTTACACGATAGGTAAACTGTTGCTGCTGTTGTCTCTTTTTACGAAACGATCCTTAGAAGAGGGTAATGTAAAAACAGCAAAGCTCACGGAAACTTTCCAGAGTTCAAAAATTTACTACGAAGGAACCCTTAATGGGGTCTAAATAGCAGTCTGAGACGAGCATGCAGTGCAGACAAAAAGGAAAAAAACAAGAACATTAACAAAGGAAGATATAAATAACTAAAAAGACAAACAGAACCTGAAATAAGGCGGGCCAAGAAAGTGAATGGAACAAAATTGCCGTGAAATAGAGGAACTAAACACCAAACTCATCCAAATGTGGTCGACAACGTACAATTAGAAGCCATCATCAGAAGAAGAAGAAAGGGAAAGCTATGCGAAAGCAAACGAACACACTTGAATTGGTCAATCAATCAATTGATCTTCAATTTAAGCCTGCATTGTATCCATAGAAAGCCAACTTAGTAGTTAGGCTTTACAGTGTTGTTCTGCTAATTTTTCCAGGCACTAAGCATTTTTCCTGACGTATTCTCAATTATGCTTCTTTTTAGTAGTTATAGATAATTCCAGTCAGATAACCGATCAACCATTCCGCAATAAATCAGTCCATAAATGCGATTCAATAAAAATCAATATAAACGACATTACAACTCTATTTTAAGCATGCTGGCTCGCCACCGAATAATAATTATTCATGCTCCACTCCATGACTATAAAACATAAACCCACGGTTTTAAATACATCCACGCCGTTTAGCTATTGTTTTAAAACTAATGAGTTTCGGATGGAAATCCCGGAATTTTGTTGTGTTCCCGGTTGTAATTAAAGTGCGAAAATAATTAGACAAATTGGTTTAAGGATTCGTTTTGTTCGCTTCCACCCTGTTTGCATAGTCGCGGATATTTTGCTAAATTATTACTATTCGATTTAGTCCCCACAAAGCCGTTGGTGGCATGTAGTTTAACTAATAAAATTAACAAAAAATTAAGGAAACATTTCATGTCATCCTGTGGGTATTTCCCATCATGCTGGTTTGCTTTCTTTGCTTACTAAAACACCGAATGCACCCACGATCAAATTGATAGTTCCCTGACCCGATGCGATTTTTACAGTAAATCTAATTTTTCGATTGGGAAGCGTAAATGTCGGACAGTTATTGCTCAATAACCCAGTTTTGTGATGCTAATTGTAGCGCGAATGATCCGGTTGACATTTTTCAAAAGGCTTTTTCAGTTTATTCATGGGGCGATGAGAATGTGCGCCCTCCATCAAACCCTCCCATTTTATTTGTGCATCATTCTGTTTAGTTCTAGTCTCAGTTTGGATTAGGAAAAGTTTTATTAGTTGATTAGTTTGCTACTTGAAGCTACACGAAACATTGCTAAAGTGGTATGTTGCCTCAGTAGCAAGTTTGCATCAAATAAAGTTAAGTTTGCCTGATGGAAGGCTGGCATCTACCTTTGGGGAAGTTAATTAGTTCCAAATGCAAGGCCGAAAAGTTTCTCATCATCGCCATCGCCCGACGTTTTTGCACAAATTCCTGAAGGAAAGTTCACGGCTTAGGCATGACTATTGGAATTGAGTTGGACAATAATCACTTTGAAACAGCCAGGGCATCATCAAGTGGTTAGAGTTTGGTTTTTGGCAACTGCTTTGGTTACAACATGTCTAAATTAAGGTGAAATCAGTGGTGGTTTCTTTGATTGCACCGTTTATTTGGAAAACTTTGCTGGTTCTCCATCTGCACATGCAAAGAAAACTCGAACCAGACATGAAAGAAATTTCTTGATTAGATCGATGGTGGAAGCTGGACGAATTGAACTGATGCTAGGGAACAATTGCCGGCATGATCTTCTATGGTCCTGACGAGTAAAGAAGAATCGGGGTTAGATGATAGGAAACCTGGGAAAATGTGTGCATGATACTTTCGATATTTCTTGAAAAATGTTTCAGCGGTAAATCCGGGAACGTTCCTCCAAATTTGATACCAGTGAGATGGGGAAATTCCTTGCAATTTCAGATATTTTTGGTCTGCTGGAACTGGAGACTCACAGCAGCTCTTAAAGAACCATGCGTAACTGCAATGTCTTTTTCTGCAATTATATTCCTTATGAGAGTCGCCGCAAATCCGTAATTTATAAACAGGTTTTAAGAGCAATTCTGTGATAACAAGCGATCTGTAATTTGAAATTGAACGGAAGTTTTCTAAGAAATTGTGTCGTTAGGGAAAGTATCGTTTCTTCAGGGGTCGACTGCTATTTCCAAAGTGTAATGCAGGTAAAGCAGCAAGTTATGGGTTTAACGGGAAGCTTTGTCTTAAAAGTGGGCACAGGCACAAAGCTGAAATTGATAAAGACGAAAGTAATATAACCACGGCATGCATAATAGGCCTGGGAAACTCAAATAATTTTTAGGTGTTGGCGCAGTACTACGCAAGTGGCTTGGTGCGCCAATACGAAAGTTTATAACAAATTATTTGGAAAACTCGTGACTTACATTCGTCTGAAGACTGTAGAGTTTGTCAAAAAATTGTGGTTTTTTAGTTTTGACTGATTTTTTTTGCTTTGCTTTCTACTGAAAAACGCTCTATTTTGTACAGTTTTACTTAAAAATACTGACGATCTGGATGTATTTTACGCAAAAAATTACAAGATATTTTCGGGACAAGAACGAAAATAAATTTAGTCTATTAATTCCTCAAAACTATTAAGGTTTTCGCAAAAACCGATCACAAAAATAAAAGCTTTTAATTAAAAACGCAAATACTATATATTTTTTTTATTATTTTCTTCTTTTGTGACAATAATGGGGTGTTTTCAGCTAAAAATGACAAAATTGATTTTGCAAGAAAGTTCGCCTCATTCATCGGTTTGCAGGGTACTTTACAAAACCCTTTTCAGCTTCGAATTTGGCAAAAAAACCAAATAATTTTATTCAGTTTTTACCGAAAGTAATTAAGATTTTCTTGAGAAACACGCCAGAGCAAAAGTTTCCAAAAAAATATTTGGAAAATTTGCCACCCTCATCGCTCGGAAGATTTTTTCCTAAAAATAAGTTTCTTTAAAATTTCACGTCATTTCTGTTTTAGCTAAACTTTTTTTAAGCAATTCTGTCTACTCAAAAACGAGTAATTTTCTAGTTTTCTTTAAAAATATTGACAAACTTTAGCTATTTTCAACGAAAAATTGTGAAATAAATTTTATAAGAATATTCGCCTCCTTCGTCCCTTTGTAAAAAGTTTCGAAATCCCTTTCCAGCTTATCAAAACACGAACAGTCAGCGAAAGTTTATAATAAATTATTTGGAAAACTGGTCACCTCCATTGCTCTGAAGACTGTAGAGCTTGTTCAAAAATGTTTTTTTAGTTTTAATAAATCTATAGCTTTGTAGGAATTTTACAAAAACTTCTCAGCGTCCAATTTTGAACAAAAACGAAACTAAATTTCTCCCGTTTGTTCCCGAAAATCATTAAGATTTTCTCAAAAACCGATTTGAAAACGAAAAATGTTTAATTAAAACCACAAAAAACGTTATTTACTAATAATTTTCTTCTTCTCTGACAATAATCAGGTCTTCTTAGCCAAAAATGACAACATTAATTTTGCTATAAAATTTGCCTCACTCATCGGTTTGCAGGGAATTTTAGAAATTTTCAGCTTCGAATTTGGCACAAAAACCAAATAATTTTATTCAGTTTTTTACCGAAAGTAATTAAGATAATCTTAAGAAAACGGGCGAGGAAAAGTTTCCAAAAAATTATTTGGAAAAATTGCCACCCTCATCGCTCGGATAAATGTTCAAGATTCTTTAAAATTTCTAGTCATTCCAGTTTTAGCAAAGTTTCTATTAAGCAATTATTTCTACGTAAAAGAAAATATTTTTTTTTACTTAAAATAATGAGAATCTTCAGGTATTTTTGGTGAAAATATCAAGATCCCTCGGCTCCTGAACAGCTATGTAATTTTTGTTCTGGAGCCTTTTGAAGCATCGAATTTTGGACAAAACCCCAATAATTTTTTTCCAAAAATATTTCCCCGAACAGAACAGGTGAAAGTTTAGAAGCAATTATTCGGAAAACTCGCCACTTTTGTAGCTGTGAATAATTCGGTTTATTTAAATTCCGCTTTCATCACTTTTAAGTCAATATTTCTAAACTAAACTATCTCTAAACAGAACAACGCGTTTTTTCCTAACGTTTTACTGTACAATACTGGCAAATTGAGAGTATTTTATGCAAAAAAGTTAAAAGATGGATTTACAACAAAAATCGTCGTCGGCTTTACAGTTTGGTCTTCTTTATCGTCTTTTTCGAATACCCGTTTTACCTTTGAATTTGAAAAGAAATCGATACAAAGTTATCGTGCTTTTTTCGACAAAATTTAGGTTTCCTCAAAAAGCGATCAGAGAAAGCAAGAGCCAATTCAATATTTGGAAAAAATTTTAAGTTTATCAATGAAAATTTCTGGATTTTACCTTTTCCAACCAAACAGTTTCAAGCAATCGTATGCGCAAAAACAATATGTTGAAGGCCTTTTTTGTTAGATGTTAAATTTTGTAAATTGTTTTGTAATCTCTTGCATCCATGTTGCTGGCGGGTTTCCTCTTTTTTCTTTTTCTGGAATCTTTGTCTGTCTGTCCATTCCAAAATTTTCCTAGGCAGTCTTTCTTCGTCCTTCGGTTTTGGATTTCCGTTCCTAATTAATTCATGTAAGTCCTCCACAATTGTTCCTTTTACTTTATATTGTTTCATTACGACCTCATTTCTCACGTGTTCGAATCTAAATTTCATCGCCGCTTTTCCCCAAAAATAAATTTCAACTGCCTGTAGATTTTTCTGAAATATTTCTGTTAATTGCCACAATTTTGAGCCAAACATATTAACTGGTTTATCAATCTTGTATTTGTGTCTGGTCTTATGTTTTTCTGCCTTCAGTGCTCACACTACTTGTTTTTATTTGGATATTCTGTCCTTTACAGCTTCCTCAGTTCGGCCTGCCTTCGTCATTTTTATTCTCAGATAGATGAATTCTTCACTATTCAAAATTTTTTGATGTTATCTGAGATCCGGGTCATCTGTTGGTTCTTCCAGCAGATGACTCAGAAAAAGTAAAGACAATGGATTTGAACGCACTGGAAGTTAAGGCGTAAAGCGATATTAAAACCGCTGCGAAGAAGGTCTGGCTTAACACTTGGGCAAGCAAAGAAACCAAAGACATGATAAATAAACGAAGATTTCTAAGAAAGGAACCACAAGAAAACATGAAAATAAACAATCCAACCAAGAAAAGGATCAAATAGACATAAGTAAACAACATGGGTCTTATGCAAAAAGTAAAGGAAAACAACAAAAATTGAATAGTTATCTGATCCACCAGCTCAATTGAAATTAAAGCAGGAAAAAGCGGAGGTGAACAAAATTGAGGAATACTTCCATCTAGAACTTTACACCTAAGCAAACCAAGCGCCAAATATTCCAATTCCAAGTGTCTTAAGCCAGGGTTCAGACGATATTCCTGATATTACAGTCGAAGAGATTACGCAGGTTTTATCCCAAATGAAAAAAGGTTGCGCCCCAGGGGAAGATGGGATAACCAAAGAAATGAGACAACTAGGCAGATACAAGCATCCTTTTGAACAAACGTATACAAAGCGGCCAAATCCCCGATACCTGAAAAAATGTTCTGGTTTCCGTAGAGGTTGTAGCACAATCAAACAAATACGACATCAGAAAATGCTTGTAGAAAATGCACGGAAATTAATGCTAAAATTCACCTGGCGTTCATCCACTCTGGAAAGGTATTCGATTCCATGGAGGCATGGTCTTAAATCCCAGCTATAAACGACGCAAGAATCGACTCAATATACAGAGATATGCAGGAATACGTACAAGACAAAGCAACTCTACCGCTAAGGTTGAAAAGAACCCGGTAAGAAGAAAGGAACGAATTGGCAAGGAAATACGACGTCGCCCAGCCATTCACTCTGTCCCGCGAAAACAGCTTTGAACAACTTAGAGGAATCAATAGAAGTACCTACGCATATTTGGCACACAATAAAGCTCATCAAGGAAAACCAGAACGAAGTGAGTAGAAGAATCAGGCTTCCATGGCTGGGGTTTGGACGTCCGGGAATGTTCTGAGTTCTCGATAAAACCCTTGACATCACTATAAATGTTAAAACCGAAGTTTTCCGGGAAAATCAAGGGGAGGATATCTAAAAAATGGGAATAAACTGGTAGCCCAAAGCGCAGGATCGATCGGACTGGATAAGACGAATTTAGGTCTATGTCGATGAGCGGATGAACAAAAGCTTCTAACGAGACAGTGAGAGTTTCTAGCATTTCTCCTTCGACTGCGCCTTCATTTGGATCATGTGCCAATTCTGATGATTCTCTAGTTTCAATTTTTGAATTTTTCCAGTATTGACACCTCGTTTGGGATGACAATCGAGATGCTTTGGAAAGTATCAATACTTGCTCCAATTTGGGTCAAACTTCGTCCAAATTTTACAAGAATTTCCGAATTCTGCTTGAGCAGATTTTAATGTATGATTTTATCGGATAAGCTGTAACTACCTGGTATTGAGTTTCACAAATTTCGTTCTCTGATGGTTCAACACCATCCGATAAAATTGAGCATGATTTTCGATTGCTGTTTATATTTTACCATTTTTCATCAGTTTTAAAAGTTGATCAACTTCCATTTTCCGGCTCAAGCTTGCATTTGTCTGAAAAATACTCCAATGCTTTGGAATTTGCAGCGTGAGTAACATTTGATCAAACTCTAGTATGTGGTTTTAACTCCAGTCCCCAGGAGTTTCAAGTTGACTTTTGGGCCGCTCAAAAAGTTTAATTTTTTTCTTCGTTTTGGTCTAAAATGTTGTTTGACCAAAAGAGCCACAAAGCGACAAACGTTTTTTTATGTTTCTAAAAAATCAGCGTCAGCTTTTAACTCCTTGAAAAATTTAAAGTGCTGCTTGACTGCCTTTAGAAATTTTCAATTTGTTGCGAGCTTGGGAAGTGTATGAATTCGCATTCTAAAAATTTCGTTTGCGTTTGGATTTTGCTGAGGTTCGAAAGCTCTGGTACCAGGTGTAACAGAAACGTTCAAGTGGTGATTTATAGGAACTACAAGTGCGTGAAAGTCAGGTATAGCTTATGAATGATCAATTTTTGACTTGGACGTTTGCATGCAAGTAAAATTGTTTGCCTTTGGTTGGAAGATTGGTTCGATACAAAGCTCGAATTTTCCACTAAATCGTGCAACAATTTCAACTAGTTGCTGGTTCGAATTTTAGACTCTTGCAGAAAAGAAAGAAAAATTCAGTTTTTATTTTGAACCTATTTTGTTTCCTCCAATTCTAGTTTAAAGGTTCTTAAACACTATCCTCTATTCGTCTTCAAAAAAACGAACACAGAGTGAGTTGGTTTATGGTCAAGTCAGTGGCGGCTCACGTAAATGCTCTAATCAGATAGGAATGATTTATCTACCGCTTTGAGCTGTTGTTGTGCAGAACCGAGGTTCTGCTTGCTTCGTCCATTTTGGATACGGAAGCGAAGAAACTGTAGATCGAGAAAATTCAATAGAGTGAAGACAAGAATGTATACCTAGAGAAAAAACAATTTTAATCACCATTTCCTTGAATTCATATCAGAAGCAACCCAACACTGCAGGAATAATATTAGAGCAAAGGAGTCGCTACCCAAAAAAAATTAAAATTAAACTGAAACTAAGGGACATATCAAAGAGATCGAAAAAGTCCATTGACTTTCATTGTAACAATGCGTAAACAGTTCTTTTCAACCAGCCACATTTAGTGTTGCTTGAGCTTCTGCTTAAATTTGCGTTAAACTTTTGTTTAGATCTTAGATTATTGGGTCTTTAAACTTTTTTTCAGTCGCTTTCAAATGTTTTCAATTGGTCGAGAAGAATACAAGTTCAGTTACCTTCGCAATTGGGCGACTTTGTTCATCCAAACCTTATTAATATGTGTAAACGTAGTAAGAACATAAAGACATCTTGGTTGGACAGCGAAATGCATAAAAGTCCACCGTGTGAAGTTCAAACTTCATTTTATTACACAATGAATATTATCCAGTGGGTTTTCCAGATCCGCACTCATAAATTACCGCTCGACTGTCACCGAAACCATTCCATTATACGCGGTCTGGGAGTTTGCAAGTGCAACAAAAACTAAACGGAAACCCATACAGCATGAAATTCGTCTGCATACACTTGCCGGAATCCTCCTGCGAGGCCAGATGTGTAAGGTTTCTAATAGGTGAGCCGCAATTTGTGTAAGCCGGAAACGATAGAAAGCAACAATGCAACGAATAAAACCGTTCTGCGGAATGGCAGTAAATGCAATTTGGGTTTTGGTGGGCGAAATTAGCGAAATAAAACGGAAATTGCAACGGTTAAAAATGCTGCGAATGAAGTTTCCGGCATGGGATTAGAGCGCCGACATCAGTCCCCTTTGAGCGGTTTCGTCGGGGTTTTACTGCTGATTTTTCGCCGACACTAAATGAAAACTTCGAAACTCAAAACTGGACTTGGAAGGTGCTCGTCACCATAAGGAATGGAACCAACTCCTGCAGACTTTCCTGCGCTACGAGATCAATGCGGTGGCGCTTTCGACGCCCTTCCACAGACAGTAGCGCGATTGAAGCCGAAAGAAGCGCATCGAGGCGCCGAGACGCTCGCTGACAGGCGAATTCCCAAAATCCGCGTCAGTTTAGTGCAGTGGAATTTATTTGCGAAGGAATACGACCAAACCAGACTGCAGGGGGGTTTATCCGAAAATCGGTAATTACTCCTGACTGGAATCATAACTTGTGAGTGTGTGAAGCACATTTGTTTTTTATGTATGGAAGCACTAAGATCGGCGCCTGGAACAGATATTTCAGCTTGATTGCAAACCGGCAAATTAATTAAGCAAACAGTTTCTTGGCTTATCTATCTTTCTTGGAGGATCGCATTTGTGATTCTTGAATCTTTGTCGTCTGGGTCACAACATTTCTCATTTTAAGAAAGCACTTTATCCATACTGGCCGAAGCGCTTGATTTCGATTGTTTGCAGTTTTTACTTATTCAGTCGTCATCTGTTCTTCAAAAATGAATGGCCAAATATCAGGCATAACTTAGGCAATGTCTTAGGAGATAATACTACCGAACACCAGGCGGGTTTAGCACTACAACGGAAATTAGTCCAGATTAGATTCCCCACTTGTGTGTCTGGTCCACATTTGTTTGAAAGTTGCGTTAAAACAATGAAAATGGGTATCTGAAGCAGACATTTGGGCTTTATTGCTATGAGCCAAATTAATTAAGCAAACAGTTTCATGGTTTATGTGCCTTTCTAGAGCATTGTCTTGGTAATCCGCACTATTCTGCGTCTGGGTCACAAAATTGTACATGTTAAAGAATCACTTTTTCCTAGGACGAAACGCTAGAGTCCGATTATTTGCAGCTTAGAATCTATTTAGTAATCTTCACATACTAGTAGTCAAATTTAAAGCAGGGCTTAAACGAAGTCGAACTTTCTAGATAATTTCTGGCAAATAATTTAATTTGGCCGCAGGGTCTTTTGATTCGCAACTTGTGAGTGTATGACGCACATTTGGTTTTTTGGACGAAACTAAATGAACAAGCCCGATGCAGCTTTAGCGCATCAACAACAATTAAATTCGATTTGATTCATAACGTGTGAGCATATGACACATATTTCTTTTTTTAACGTGTGTAAATATTGGAAATTGGCGTTTGAAGCAAATATTTGGGCTTGACTGCAAATTTCCCAAGTTAACTTAGCAAACAATTTCTTTGTTAACTTCTGTTTCTCAGAGGATCGTTTTTGGGTAATTTTTGATTGTTCGGCGTCTAAACAACAGGATTTTTCACTTTAAGTAAACTGTTTTTTCAGACTGACCGCACCGTTCCTTTTCACTTTTCAAAGATTATTAAATTATCTTCTGCTCTTCACTACCGATGGATAAACAGCGTTTAGAAAATGTGGACAATTTTATGCAGTTCTTTGAACAAAAAACGTGAATAAACAGTGGGCTGCTAAGGCGCTAAAATGGTAATTAATCCTCATTGCTTTAATATATTGTGCGTATATGACACACCTTTGTTTTCGAATTGACAAAATCATTGAAAATCAAATTTAAAGCACATGTTTTGGCTTAACTGCACAGTGCCTAATTAATCAATCAGACAATTTGGAGGTTTATTTGTCTTTGTTGGATGATTCTGTTGGTAATCTTACTACTCGGCGCCTGGAGCACAAAATGTTCAATTTTAGAGAAACACTTTCTCCTAGGACGGTCCGTTAGAGTTCGATTATTTGTCGTAAAGTTATCTTCTGTTCTTCATATACCGAAGGCCAAATGTTAAGCAGAGCCTAGCAAATATTGAATTTTGTAGATAATTTTTTAGGGCAAAAACATAATCTGTCAGCAGGGTCTTTTAGCAGCAAAGCGGTACTTAGTACTGATTGGATGCATAATTTGTGAGTTTATGCGACACATTTGTTTCTTCGCAGTTTGGGAAAATTGGAAATTGGCTTGAGCTGCATGTATTTGAGCTTAATTACAAAGCGCAAAATAATTACGCAAAGGTTGGTTTATTTGGCTTTCTTAGAGTTCTGCCTTCCTATTGCATGACAATTCGGCGTCAGGAATACAAAAATTTGAATTTTTAATAAATACTTTGTATCTACTAGACGAAGAGTTAGATTTCGACGACTTGCGTTTCTGAAGGATTTTTAAGCCATTCTCGGTTCTCAATTTACCAGTTGCAGTGGTAGATTGTGGACAATTTTTAGGGAAAAATGTGAGCACGCGGTAGCCGGTTTTAGCGCTAAAACGACAATTAATCTTAATTCAATTCATAACTTGTGAACATATTACACACATTTCTTTTTTGAATGTGTGCAAACAATGAAAATTCGCGTTTGAAGCAGATATTTGGGTTTAATTGAAAATTTCCTAAACTGTTTGGTTAGGTTATCCCCTGTTCTGCACAGTCCGACGGCAGCTTACGAAATGTCGAACATTCCAGACAGTTCTTTTAGGAAATAACTACTGCCAGATAGCAGACAGTTTTTGCACTAAAACGAAAATTAATTCCAACAGCACTCATCACTTGTGAGTGTATGACACACATTTGTTGTTCTAATGAGGGTTTACTAGCAAAGTGCCATATTAGTTACGCAAATAGTTTCTCGGTTTGTTTGTCCGTCTTAGGGAGCGATCTTGGTTTTACTTGAATATTGAGCATATGGGACACACATTTTCTCATTTTAAATAAATTCGGGCCCCAAACTGGCTGCATCGTCAGATTTCGACATTTTTCCGTTTTTAAAGATTTTGCAATGCAGTCGCAAAAATGTCGACCATCTAGACAATTCTTTAAGGGAATCAAACTAAGCGATATGAGGCCATTTTAGCACTAAACCGGTATTTGATCTTCACTCATAACGTCTGTGAGTCACATACACTCACACGGCAGGGTAAGGGGCGCCTAAAGCAACTATTTGGACTTCGTCGCAAAATGCCAACTTAATTCAGCACACAGTTTCTTGGTTTATTAGTTTTTCTTTCGAGTTGGTCCTTGAATCCTTGAGTATTCGGCCTCTGGGCACTGGTTTTAAATACTTTCTCCACGCTGGTCGAACTGCCAGACCTTTCTTAATAGCAGTTTTAAAGTTTATTGTATTCTGTGGCCTCGCATACCGATAGCCAAATATGAAGCACATCCTTGTAAATGAGAAACATTGCAGCCAATTCTTTGAGGAAATAAAACGACCAGATCAGGCATTTTTAGTACTAAAACAGTGTTGTTCCTGGCTTGACTCATAACTTCGGAGTCGTTGACATACGTTTGTTTTTTATTGTACACAGTCGTTGAGAGTCGGCACATATTTTCGTTTAAAGCAGAAAAAATCCTTGAGTATCCGGCAGCTGTGCAGCTATGCTTCATAAATGCGAAACATTGTAGACGATCCTGTGAGGAAGTAATACTACCAGATCAGGCGGTTTAGTGCTAAAGCGGTAACTGTTCCTGACTTGACTCAAAATTCCTTAGTCTATGACACACGTTTGTTTTTAATTGTAAACAGTTGTTGCAGCTGGGCACATTTTTTTGCTTAAAGCAGAAAAAATCCTTGTGCATTCGGCATCTAGGCAGAAACTATTTCTCATTTTAAATAAACTCTGTCTCCAAAAAGCCAAGTGTTAGATCTCGATGACTTTCAGATTTAATTAATTTTAATTAATTTGCTTATTCAAGTCTTTGTGATAATAATACGACCAGGTAGCTGGCGGCAGGCGTCACAATAATGGAAATTAATTTTGCTTTTCTTCATGACTTGTACGACATATATTTGTTTTTTACATGTTTTAATCAAAATTTAATTGTTTTACATTGAAAAGCAGCGTTTTGCCCAGATATTTGAGCTTGTCGAGTGCCAAATTAATCAAACAAGCATCTAATTTTGTTGCTTGATTTTCGCAGGGGTCGTTTTCATAATCCTTGAGCATTCGGCGTTTGGGCCAAATCAACTTGTATTTTAACGAAACACTTTCGCCCAACTGGCTGAAGCGCGCCAGATTTCGATTATTTTCAGTTTTAAATTTCAATTATGTCTGTTCGTATTTAGTAAGTTAATATCGCATATTCTTCTAGCAAATAATACAACCAGGTAGAAGTTTTAGAATTAATAAATCCAGACTGGTTTCATAATTGGTAAGTGTATGACACACATTTTATTGTTCAATAAATGAAAACGAAGAAAGGGGCGCCGGGAGGTCTTATTTCAGGCTTAATTCCCAAGGGTCAATCATATTCGGAGTTTGGTTGAGAAATCAACAGTGTGTTCATTAATTTTGATTAATTTCCTTAATCTCGTCTCCTTCCCATATCGAAGGTCAAATATGAAGAATATATACTACGAATATTTGTTTGATTATGGAATATTCATTTGCTGCAAGCAACTTGCAATTTGAAAAATTGGTAACAATTATTGCAGTCAGTTTGATCTACCTTGTCTAATCAATAGAAATTGTTTACTATGTTTGGTTCCCATTAGGTTAATAGGTAGCATTATGGGCAGCATTCAATAATGCCAATAAATTTCGCATGATTAATTATCGATGTTAGGGCTGCCCTAATTGGATTATGTCGGGATAGTTGTTTGCGATTTTGGGAATTCGAGGCAAATATTTTCGCCAAAATACAAATGTTTGCTACATTTGCCTCACGCGTGAGCTAAATGGTTGGAATTTGCGTTTTCGATTGGTCGCATGTGGTCAATTCTTCCCCATTAAACTAATAGTTCCCACCTCTATTATCACAACAAATTTTAAGTTTTCCAGCGCAAGTTTTATTTTGAATAACTGCTTTTGCAAAGAAAGCATTCCAAGGTCTGTTCTCAAAGGTTTCGCAGGCCCTTATCAACTGCGGCCCTTAACATAAAGTATAATTTTAATCACTAACGGGTCGATCCGAGAGCCTCTGGGGCTTTTTCCAAATAAATCCGGCCGGTTTGCGCTCGGAGCCTTTGTGCGATTCTTCTTGTCGCAGAAAAACATTCCTCCAGATGTGCGTATCTCAAAGGGCCAATAAGTCTACGAGTTTTATGATAAACTGTTCGGGTTTTTGTGGTTCTTCTCACGTTTGAACTGAGGGGATAGGGCAAAAGGGCGTCCAATTAAATATTGATGTGCTTTGGAAGACATACGTGTCGATTAGGAGATATTCGCTTTTTTCTTCGGCGGTGCCAATTTTTTTGCGTTTTCTTTGGCGTGGACCAGCAACAGCATCTTTTTGTGTCGCTTCCAATACTTACAATGTAATGGATGGAGATCGGCGGCTGATTGAATGACAAAGAAATGATAGAATAGGGAAACTCCACGTTATAAATGGCATTTCCGGCTCTTTGAGTATCGCACAATGGGCCAGAGCGCCGAAGGCCTCCAGCAAACATTTGGTTTCTGTAACAGAACTTTGGATAATCAGTTGGCACGTTTCGATTGGCTGATTTTTTCTGGTTTCTGCTAATTCGATTTTGAGAGGTTGATGTTATTTAGCAACAAAACAAGATAATATTAGTGGAAGTGGACTTTGAAAGTTTCATTGCTTTCAAAAGTTCAAAAATGTACTCATCTGAATGCTTTCAAATTTTCTGGTTCTGAAGAAACCGATATTTTGAGTTTAAGCTGCCAAAGTGTCCAAAAGCCCGAAGGTTCTAGAAAGGTCTACAATTCATATTTATGGTAATAACTAGGCATAAGCAACAACATTTTTCTTGTGCATTAAGGGAAATATTTAGCAATATATTCCTGAAATTCACTTATGGATGTCTCAGATGATGGACATATTGGCTTTGAAAACTTAAAATGCGAAGATGTCTAAATGGGAGCGAGCCTGGCGAAATTCAAAAGTTTCCTTTGAAAGCTGGAATGCAGCGAATTTATCAAAGTTTTCAAGAGGCGTGCAGCAAAGCCTTATTATGTGCCAGCTGAAGTCCACTTGCCGATAACTGTACCAGTTTCGAAGAGCTTGAGCTTGCAAGTGCAAAATTAGCTGAAATGCACAAAAATTGTCAAAGTTCAAAAATTCCTATTGCCAGCCAAAAATTAGGAAATTACGCTGAAACATAACTTGATGATTAAGGAGAATTTACTGCTCATGAAATCGGTTTGTGGAGATCTAGTCGGAGTTTTGAGAGGTTTCTTTTGGAAATATTGAGACCAGTAATGGCATAAGTTGTCAGAGTTCGAAAATGTATATCAAAGTCTAGAATTAAGGAACGAAAACCGAATTCCTCCATTGTCTTAAGCGAAGGTTTCTGAATTGCAGAAACCCATTTGATCTGCTCTAAATGCAAAAACATTTGAATGGCCGAAAATTGATCACAATCCAAAACTGTATATGAAGATCGAAGTAAAGTGGCAAGGTTCAGGTGGGAAAGAGGTCAAATGGCAGGAGGTTAGCAGGTTTAAAACATTCATATGAAAACTTCTATTAAGGCCAAAGCAATAAAATGCTTAAAGTTTTTTATGAAGTCCCGTCAGATTATGTTGCTTTAGGAATTTTTGGTCTGGAGATGGACCGTGATAGAAAAAGCTCTTTAAAGAAACTTTAAAAATCCATATTGACATCAATCCTTGCTTTGAACACATTGGAGTCTTTTAATTTTGGAAAGTCGTGGTGCCAACTAGGTTCAGAAGGTCAATTTTACTAACAGAAACAATGTTTGAGAAATTGATGCAAGTTACCGCAAAAGTATGTCACCATCGCTATTGGTATAAAACATTAAGTGAATGCAACAAAACCCTCCAGGGTTAGGGAGATACATACATATTTAAACAAAGTTATTGCAACCAAATTTTCAGGCCGTGCAAGCGAGAAACTTTATAAGATATTATTATTAACGATTATTAACTATATACATTATTTTGGGAAAATTCACTTTGAAACTTTGCCAGTTTTAAAATATGTTAAATAAAACTGTTCAAATGAGAGAAAGTTTTCAAAATGTAAAAATTTGAAGCTGGCATTAAAGAAAATATAACTTGGAGTATAATCTAAGCTAATCGAAAATAGGTTGGAAGTGGACTTTTTAACCCAATATAGAAATCCAACTGCTTGTATGCAGGTTCAGAAAAAAGTACAGAACTCCGCGAAAGCCACCTTTTCGGCAAAGTTCAAAAATGGTGCAAGCAGGAATTAACCGAGCAATTTTTTACATTTTTTTACCGAAAGCCTGCATAGGAAACTGCTGAAATTCTTTGGACGAAAATTCAAAAATGTGTTTCGGAATTTCATAAAAGCATATTAATAGCAGTACATTCGCTAGGGCACCCACATTCGCAGAGTGTGTTTCTGAAAGCGTAGTTACTTTTGTTTCAATTCACTGATCCGACATCAATTCAAATTTGGGAA
This sequence comes from Dendroctonus ponderosae, assembly GCF_020466585.1. NCBI lineage: Eukaryota > Metazoa > Arthropoda > Insecta > Coleoptera > Curculionidae > Dendroctonus > Dendroctonus ponderosae. The sequence continues at coordinate 21,251 of NW_026019201.1, read as the reverse complement.
AAATCAACTCGCAAAATTTAGTGCGAAAGTGAGCAAATAACAACTGCATACACTATAGTCATTTGGAGCTGCCATCTTTTGGTCGATATGTAATCTGGTTTTGGCGAAATCAGTTTTGCCGAGTTGAGGAGCTAAACCGGATAAAATTGCTTAAGAAAAGTTAGTCAAAGTTCAAGAATACATATTTAAATCTATACTTTAGTAACAGCAATTAAATTTCCACTCGTGATTGAAAAAAAATTGTTTCAATCGACTGCTGAACTTTGCTGGTGGATATCTGCCGGAGTTTTGAAGAAATTGACATTGGAACGTCCATGTTGACTCATAATAGATGTGAAAGTTTTAGGTATCTGCTTGCTTCAGATGAGAAGCAGGGATTTTTTGAAACAAGGAGTGCTTTTGGGTGAAAACGACCACTTTTATGCCAACTTTTCCAAGCCGACAAAAATCAGCAATTGGGTCGAAATTTTGAGTGTTTCGATCGTGTTCGATCTTCTGCTGTCGTTAATGGACTCTGAAAGTTTCAAGTGTCCCTTTGCTCTAGAGGGGAAGTAGGGATTTTTGGATGCAAAGAGTACTTTTGTTCCAAAAAGCCTATTTTTGTGCCAAGTTGAGATAAATTAGGCATTAGATAAACTATCTTCTATAGACTGTAAAAGCTTCAAGTGTCTGCTTGCTCTTGGTTGGAAGCAGGGATTTATTGAAGCAAAGAATGGTTTGGGGCGAAAAGGCCCATTTTTATGCCTAATTTTCTAGGTCGGCAAAAATCAGGAATTAAGGCGATTTGGGCGCAATTTTCAGTGTTTTGAGCATCAACGGTCTTCCATGAACTGTGAAAGTTTGAACGGTCTGTTTGCTTTAGATTGGAAGTAGGGATTTTTTGTAGCAGCGAGTGCTTTTGGGTGAAAACTCCCATTTTTGTGCCAAATTTTCCATGTCGGAAAAAGTCAGGGGTTAATGCGATTTGGGTAAAATTTTAAGTGTTTTGAGCTTCAAGTGTCTTATATGGAGTGAGAAAGTATTAACTTTCTATTTGCTCGAGGTTGAAAGCTAGGAGTTTTTGAAGCAAATAGAGCTTTTGAGCGAAAACGCCCATTTTTATGGCAACGTTTCCAAGTCGGCAAAAATTAAGGATTAATGTGCGTAGGACGAAATTTTCAGCACGTTGATCTTTGACTGTTTTCTGTGGACTGTGAAAGTTTCAAGTGTCTGCTTGCTCTAGGTTGGAAGTAGGGATTTTTTCAAGCGAAGAGGGATTTGGGTGGAAACGCCCCTTTTTTAAGGGATTATTTTGTAGTGATTACTCTACATTTTAAGTTGTGATTTTTGAAGCAAAGAGTGCTTTTTATTATGCGAACTTGTCTAAGTCGCCAAAAATCAGGGATTCAGGGAATTTGGGTAATTTTTTTACAATTTTGAGCTGCGGTTATCCTCTATGGATGGTAAAAGTTTGAATGGTGTGCTTGCGCCAGATTGCAAGTTGAGATTATTTGAAGTAAAGTATGCTTTTGGTCGAGAACGGCTATTTTTACGCCAACTTTTCTAGCTCGGCAAAAATTCGTGATTAAGACGATTTCGGCTAAACTTTTAGTATTTTGAGCCGTAATTATCGTCTATGAATTGTAAAAGCTTCAAGTGTGTGCTTGCCCTAGATTGAAACTTGGAAGTTTTTTAAACAAATAGTGTTTTGGGGCCAATGCGTCCATTTTTATGCCAAATTTTACAAGTCGGCAAAAATTTGGGATTAATGAGATTTCAGCCAAATTTTACGGATGTCGAGCTTCAAATATGTTGCATGAACGTTGAAAGTTTCAACTTTGAAGCAGAGAGTGATTTTGGTCTAAAATGCGCTTTTTTATGCCAACCAAGCCGACAAAAATCAGTGATTAAGTCGATTTGGGTTAAGTTTTCCGTAGCTCCAGCTTCAAAGGTTTGCTATTTCTAGATGGAAAGTAGACAGTTTTTGAACAAAGAATACTTTTGGTCGAAAACGACCATTTTTGCACCAAATTTCAAAATCAAATCAAGGATTAAGGCAATTGGTGCAAAATTTCTCCTGTTTTGATCTTTAACTGTCTTGTGTCTGCTTGCTCTAGGTTGGAAGTAGGAATGTTTTTAAACAAAGAGTGCTTTTGGACGAAAACGTAAATTTTTATGCCCACTTTTCCATGTCGGAAAAAATCAAGGGATTAGGGCAAGTTGGGCGCAATTATAGGTGTTTCCGCTGCAACCGTCTTCTATGGACGGTGAGGGTTTCAAGTGTTCATTCGAAGTGCAAGAGTCAAAAGAGAGAAAATTTTAATATGTGCTTGCAAAAGTGGAAGAATTGCAAAAATAGTCACAGTTAAAAATTCATAGTTAAGTTTCCATTTAAGTGATAGGAACTAAACTTTCAGGTGTGTTTACGCAAGGTCTTTTTAATATTCTGCTGAAATTCAAAATGTGCAAAATAGTTAACACAGTTTTGCAGAAATTTACCTTAAAATGAATACGGTGCATGAAGGCAAAATACAAATTTTTGTCAGGCTGAAAAGAGTACAGTGAATGCAATTAAATTTACGAAGAGTCTTACTGAAGGCATGGTTTGTTAGTCCATAGGGTGATGTATGACCCAACTTTAGAGAAATCAATCAGCTATCATATTTTTTAGGTGCTAAAGAATAGCAGAAAATAGTCGTAGTTTAAATACTCATATTTACGTTTCCACTAGCGTGTCACCAGACGAATAGCGAAAGCAACCCGTTTTTAGAGTATATTTAGACGAGCTTTCAGAGTGGATTTCAGCTATCCTGCGAATCAATAGTTCACTTTGTTGGGAAGAAACCAAATTTGGAAAATTTGAGCGCAAATTCAGGCGATTGCCAAAAGATAGTCAATGATCAAAAATACCTGCTGAAGTCTGTACTTTAGTGATTAGAACCAGATTTCCCAGAATATTCGCTGGCAAATTTGAAAATGAGAATGATCAAACCGGGCTAGGACAAAGGTCAAAACTTCATATTGAAATCTGAAATAAAGTGAGCGAAACGAAAATTTGACGGAGAATTAATGAAAACCTTTGTAGTTGATTGCTGAAGTCAACTGTTCAATATTTGTGTTGGTTCGGGAGCTGTTTTTGCCCTGGAAAGCCGGAATACAAAACACGCTGAAAGGAAAACAAATAACGAACATGCAAAATTGAATTTTGAAAGCAGTTGCAATTAAAATTTGTTCTCTCAATCAGGCTGTTGAAATCTACAAGACTCTTAAAGTATAGAACTAGTCAAAAGGCTGAAAATAAGTGTTCTCATTTGAGTGAGTTTTCCTTGCAAGTTCAACTCGCAAAAATTAAAGAGTTTTTCGTTTAGCTAAAGTAGGGAACAATGCAAACAAACCGCTTCGTCTCTATCGAACTCTATTCAAAAACAACATTCGGCTGGCTCAACATCGAATTAGTAAATGGAAGATGGCAAAGTTGCCCACAAAGGAAGCGGATCGTGCCGTTGCCATCCTGCCAGCGTTATCGAACGGCAATACTAATAATCTAATTTATTTTCCATTCTTCAAAGAAAAGCGCTTTGTTATAAGCTCGGCGACAACGAACCATACGTTACGTGTCAATGTGGACCGATGAAAAGTTTAACACCCTCTGCGGGCTGACTAAATAATTCATGGAAAAGTATAGTGTGGGGAACAATGGAAACAAAGGTAAACGTTGCGGAAGCAAAGACGAATATGTTTAATTAGCGAATGCAAATAACCGGGTTACCTACACCGGATCTCGATTTTATGCATCGACTCCTCGCCTCGGCTCGGGAATTTATTTAATACGGACATAGACACTCTGTAAAAGTTCCATCTGCAAATTTACACGAAAAGCCCGGCACGTTACACGGCAAACTAATAATTTCCATAAACAATGGTTTTTCCCATTCAGGCAAGCTGCTTTTCACTCCTTCATTATGCGTCGCTTATCTTGTAAATGCTGGGAAAAAATTCACCGCCGCAACGTTGAATGGGGTAAAAAGTCGAGCAGGAATTTTCACCTGTCAATCATTCAAAGTCGGCCCCGCTTGCCTTATCTCGTTCCCATTACCGGCTCATCGCACCTTTTCTGTCGCATTTAAATTGCTATTCACGATAACGTAATTCTTTCCAGTCAGAAAAAAATTGCTAATAAACGACACTCCTACACGGAAAAACCATCATTCTGCGTCCAAGAAATCGAATACTGTTGAACTTTTATTCTCAGACTGTGGTAGATGGGAGTCGCGTTTAGCTAGTCTTACTGAACAGACGTGTGAGCGAGAGCAGTGAATTCTTTATCATATTTATATGTTTTTAGGTTTAAAGTAATTCCTGAGTGACGAAGAGATGTTAGGTAATTCCCCCTTGGAAGGAGGAGGTATTGAAACAGACCCATACCTCAAAAAAAACACTCCAAAAATTAGCACTCGAAGTCAAAACAGTGAAAATGAATGGCAAATAGTACAAAAGCCTAAAAAACGCCTTAGACAATCCGATAGTCCAACAGAAGACAGAAGAAATTCCTCATTTACAATCGAACAAGCAAATCGCTTCTCGCCACTGTCAACCCAACCAGATGAAGAAACACCACAAGAGCACAAACCACCACCTATCCCGGACATAACGAACATAAATGTCTTTTTCAACGATTTAGGAGCGTTAAATCTCAAAGACTTTACCTACAAAACCATAAGCAATAACCAAATTAAACTAAACTCATTGTCAATAAATACTTATAGCAAAATAATTCACCACCTAAATTATATTAAAGCCTCTTATCACACATACCAATTAAAGCAAGAAACAAATAGTTATCAGGAATTTACATCCCACAACATCTACTGAAGAGCTAAAAAAATAACATTTAGCAACACGGACATATTGCCAGAAATTTAATTAATCCAATAAACAAAACCGCAAAGAAAGGAATGCCTCTATTCTTTGTAGACTTGGAACAGAGGGAAAACAATCAAGAGATCTACAAAATAAGAAATCTAGTAGGAGCCTCCGTTACTATAGAGCAACCAGGGAAAACTAATCAAATAATACAATGCACTCGATAACTCGATACCAGCGATATGCTCCAAAAGCAGGGAACTTCCAGCCTCATGCGTATTATGCAGTGGCCATCACCCAGCCAATTAGAAGAGTTGCACAGTATACCAAAAAATACGAAAACTCAGGAACCAAAATGGAAATATGGAAAATCAGCCAACTCAAACAAGAAGCCGAACAAGCAACACCGCAGGAAATAATCTATCTCAGACAGACATTGAAATAATCAACAATCCAGCACCAAGAAACTCGAGGACTCGAACATCCTACTCGAAAGTACTACAAGGAAATACTTCAGAAAATGCCACAAATGAAAACAACTTCAAATTCCACAACAACAAACCAAATTCAAATTATGAAGCACGAGCTTTTTCCAGACTTGAGAATATATTGACTAAACAAGCTGAACAGCTTTCAAAACTGCTCAATCTAATTACCACGCTCATAAATTCTGCAAAGGACCATAATACAATGCATATAGAGTCATGGAATGCCACTAGACTGGGGCAACACCGCCAAGAAATTGACATCTTGCTTATATCAGAAACCCACTTTACAACAAAGTCCTACTTTAAAATCAAAGGTTACACAGTTTATGACATTCAGCATCCAGACGGAAAAGCCCATGGAGGAATAGCAGTGATAATTAAAAACAACATCAATCATAATGAAATGGAAAAATACCAACTAACCAACTTAAGATGGAAACAACGATGGACGAAATTTTCAGCACGTTGATCTTTGACTGTTTTCTGTGGACTGTGAAAGTTTCAAGTGTCTGCTTGCTCTAGGTTGGAAGTAGGGATTTTTTCTTATAATTTAAAACATATCTACGCGTAGATCATGATGTTCTGTTAGAATCGCTGAAAACTGTTTTCCAAAATTCGCAGCGGGTAGTGTACAGCATTAATTTCTGTGGAACCCAGTAGCTGTCAAAACTTTCACATTTTTACGAATAACTCGGAAATCGTAAATTTTTCAGGTAAAACGTTTGACACAAACTTAACTTAAATTTTGACGACAAATCTGAAAATAAATGAAAAAAAGGGTGGTTCCATTTAAAAAAACCAAAGTTGGTAACTACCACACGTTTATGATACTCCCCGTATATTGGAAAGTAATTTTAAAATGTGGACCTTTTAAACATGAAAAACTGTCGTAGGACGTATTTTCTTGTAAAGTTCATATTTACTGAGATATCGCACTTTGACGCACTAATGAGCAACCCTGTATAGGAACTACAAGTGCGTGAAAGTCAGGTATAGCTTATGAATGATCAATTTTTGACTTGGACTTTTGCATGCAAGTAAAATTGTTTGCCTTTGAGATCAGGACTTAATTCGTTTGAAAATTCACCGCGCATTTAAATTCAGTCGAATTTTTCTCCACTCTATGCTTTAGCTGAATCTAGCAAGAGTTTGAAGCTGCTGGTTTATGGGGATTGAAAGCTTCACTCATCTTCTCGATGAGTCCGCAACTGCAATTTATTTGTTTAGATTTAGATGTACCTAGCTAAAGTTGACCTAATTTGATACATAATGTTTAGGCTAAATCCCACAAAAAATTCAAATAGCTGTTTAATGGATTTCAAAGTTCCAGTTTTGGAACAAAATTGATTGTCTTGAGGCTCAAGTTCAAGTTTGATTGGAAACGTATTGCGTTTCTGATTGAGACCGAGATTGGTTCTACACAAAGCTCGAATTTTTCACTAAATTGTGCAACAATTTCAACTAGTTGCTGGTTCGAATTTTAGACTCTTGCAGAAAAGATTCAGTTTTCATTTTGAACTTCCTATTTTGTTTCCTCCAGTTCTAGTTGAAAAGTTCTTAAACACCATCCTCTATTCGTCTTCAAAAAAACGAACACAGAGTGAGTTGGTTTATGGTCAAGCCAGTGGCGGCTCACGTAAATGCTCTAGTCAGATAGGAAACAGGAAAGTGGCTGATTTATCTACCGCTTTGAGCTGTTGTTGTGCAGAACCGAAGTTCTGCTTGCTTCGTCCATTTTGGAATTGGAAGCGAAGAAACTGTAGATCGAGAAAATTCAATAGAGTGAAGACAAGAATGTATACCTAAAGAAAAAACAATTTTAATCACTATTTCCTTGAATTCATATCAGAAGCAACCGAACACTGCAGGAATAATATTAGAGCAAAGGAGTCGCTACCCAAAAAAAATTAAAATTAAACTGAAACTAAGGGACATATCAAAGAGATCGAAAAAGTCCATTGACTTTCATTGTAACAATGCGTAAACAGTTCTTTTCAACCAGCCACATTTAGTGTTGCTTGAGCTTCTGCTTAAATTTGCGTTAAACTTTTGTTTAGATCTTAGATTATTGGGTCTTTAAACTTTTTTTCAGTCGCTTTCAAATGTTTTCAATTGGTCGAGAAGAATACAAGTTCAGTTACCTTCGCAATTGGGCGACTTTGTTCATCCAAACCTTATTAATATGTGTAAACGTAGTAAGAACATAAAGACATCTTGGTTGGACAGCGAAATGCATAAAAGTCCACCGTGTGAAGTTCAAACTTCATTTTATTACACAATGAATATTATCCAGTGGGTTTTCCAGATCCGCACTCATAAATTACCGCTCGACTGTCACCGAAACCATTCCATTATACGCGGTCTGGGAGTTTGCAAGTGCAACAAAAACTAAACGGAAACCCATACAGCATGAAATTCGTCTGCATACACTTGCCGGAATCCTCCTGCGAGGCCAGATGTGTAAGGTTTCTAATAGGTGAGCCGCAATTTGTGTAAGCCGGAAACGATAGAAAGCAACAATGCAACGAATAAAACCGTTCTGCGGAATGGCAGTAAATGCAATTTGGGTTTTGGTGGGCGAAATTAGCGAAATAAAACGGAAATTGCAACGGTTAAAAATGCTGCGAATGAAGTTTCCGGCATGGGATTAGAGCGCCGACATCAGTCCCCTTTGAGCGGTTTCGTCGGGGTTTTACTGCTGATTTTTCGCCGACACTAAATGAAAACTTCGAAACTCAAAACTGGACTTGGAAGGTGCTCGTCACCATAAGGAATGGAACCAACTCCTGCAGACTTTCCTGCGCTACGAGATCAATGCGGTGGCGCTTTCGACGCCCTTCCACAGACAGTAGCGCGATTGAAGCCGAAAGAAGCGCATCGAGGCGCCGAGACGCTCGCTGACAGGCGAATTCCCAAAATCCGCGTCAGTTTAGTGCAGTGGAATTTATTTGCGAAGGAATACGACCAAACCAGACTGCAGGGGGGTTTATCCGAAAATCGGTAATTACTCCTGACTGGAATCATAACTTGTGAGTGTGTGAAGCACATTTGTTTTTTATGTATGGAAGCACTAAGATCGGCGCCTGGAACAGATATTTCAGCTTGATTGCAAACCGGCAAATTAATTAAGCAAACAGTTTCTTGGCTTATCTATCTTTCTTGGAGGATCGCATTTGTGATTCTTGAATCTTTGTCGTCTGGGTCACAACATTTCTCATTTTAAGAAAGCACTTTATCCATACTGGCCGAAGCGCTTGATTTCGATTGTTTGCAGTTTTTACTTATTCAGTCGTCATCTGTTCTTCAAAAATGAATGGCCAAATATCAGGCATAACTTAGGCAATGTCTTAGGAGATAATACTACCGAACACCAGGCGGGTTTAGCACTACAACGGAAATTAGTCCAGATTAGATTCCCCACTTGTGTGTCTGGTCCACATTTGTTTGAAAGTTGCGTTAAAACAATGAAAATGGGTATCTGAAGCAGACATTTGGGCTTTATTGCTATGAGCCAAATTAATTAAGCAAACAGTTTCATGGTTTATGTGCCTTTCTAGAGCATTGTCTTGGTAATCCGCACTATTCTGCGTCTGGGTCACAAAATTGTACATGTTAAAGAATCACTTTTTCCTAGGACGAAACGCTAGAGTCCGATTATTTGCAGCTTAGAATCTATTTAGTAATCTTCACATACTAGTAGTCAAATTTAAAGCAGGGCTTAAACGAAGTCGAACTTTCTAGATAATTTCTGGCAAATAATTTAATTTGGCCGCAGGGTCTTTTGATTCGCAACTTGTGAGTGTATGACGCACATTTGGTTTTTTGGACGAAACTAAATGAACAAGCCCGATGCAGCTTTAGCGCATCAACAACAATTAAATTCGATTTGATTCATAACGTGTGAGCATATGACACATATTTCTTTTTTTAACGTGTGTAAATATTGGAAATTGGCGTTTGAAGCAAATATTTGGGCTTGACTGCAAATTTCCCAAGTTAACTTAGCAAACAATTTCTTTGTTAACTTCTGTTTCTCAGAGGATCGTTTTTGGGTAATTTTTGATTGTTCGGCGTCTAAACAACAGGATTTTTCACTTTAAGTAAACTGTTTTTTCAGACTGACCGCACCGTTCCTTTTCACTTTTCAAAGATTATTAAATTATCTTCTGCTCTTCACTACCGATGGATAAACAGCGTTTAGAAAATGTGGACAATTTTATGCAGTTCTTTGAACAAAAAACGTGAATAAACAGTGGGCTGCTAAGGCGCTAAAATGGTAATTAATCCTCATTGCTTTAATATATTGTGCGTATATGACACACCTTTGTTTTCGAATTGACAAAATCATTGAAAATCAAATTTAAAGCACATGTTTTGGCTTAACTGCACAGTGCCTAATTAATCAATCAGACAATTTGGAGGTTTATTTGTCTTTGTTGGATGATTCTGTTGGTAATCTTACTACTCGGCGCCTGGAGCACAAAATGTTCAATTTTAGAGAAACACTTTCTCCTAGGACGGTCCGTTAGAGTTCGATTATTTGTCGTAAAGTTATCTTCTGTTCTTCATATACCGAAGGCCAAATGTTAAGCAGAGCCTAGCAAATATTGAATTTTGTAGATAATTTTTTAGGGCAAAAACATAATCTGTCAGCAGGGTCTTTTAGCAGCAAAGCGGTACTTAGTACTGATTGGATGCATAATTTGTGAGTTTATGCGACACATTTGTTTCTTCGCAGTTTGGGAAAATTGGAAATTGGCTTGAGCTGCATGTATTTGAGCTTAATTACAAAGCGCAAAATAATTACGCAAAGGTTGGTTTATTTGGCTTTCTTAGAGTTCTGCCTTCCTATTGCATGACAATTCGGCGTCAGGAATACAAAAATTTGAATTTTTAATAAATACTTTGTATCTACTAGACGAAGAGTTAGATTTCGACGACTTGCGTTTCTGAAGGATTTTTAAGCCATTCTCGGTTCTCAATTTACCAGTTGCAGTGGTAGATTGTGGACAATTTTTAGGGAAAAATGTGAGCACGCGGTAGCCGGTTTTAGCGCTAAAACGACAATTAATCTTAATTCAATTCATAACTTGTGAACATATTACACACATTTCTTTTTTGAATGTGTGCAAACAATGAAAATTCGCGTTTGAAGCAGATATTTGGGTTTAATTGAAAATTTCCTAAACTGTTTGGTTAGGTTATCCCCTGTTCTGCACAGTCCGACGGCAGCTTACGAAATGTCGAACATTCCAGACAGTTCTTTTAGGAAATAACTACTGCCAGATAGCAGACAGTTTTTGCACTAAAACGAAAATTAATTCCAACAGCACTCATCACTTGTGAGTGTATGACACACATTTGTTGTTCTAATGAGGGTTTACTAGCAAAGTGCCATATTAGTTACGCAAATAGTTTCTCGGTTTGTTTGTCCGTCTTAGGGAGCGATCTTGGTTTTACTTGAATATTGAGCATATGGGACACACATTTTCTCATTTTAAATAAATTCGGGCCCCAAACTGGCTGCATCGTCAGATTTCGACATTTTTCCGTTTTTAAAGATTTTGCAATGCAGTCGCAAAAATGTCGACCATCTAGACAATTCTTTAAGGGAATCAAACTAAGCGATATGAGGCCATTTTAGCACTAAACCGGTATTTGATCTTCACTCATAACGTCTGTGAGTCACATACACTCACACGGCAGGGTAAGGGGCGCCTAAAGCAACTATTTGGACTTCGTCGCAAAATGCCAACTTAATTCAGCACACAGTTTCTTGGTTTATTAGTTTTTCTTTCGAGTTGGTCCTTGAATCCTTGAGTATTCGGCCTCTGGGCACTGGTTTTAAATACTTTCTCCACGCTGGTCGAACTGCCAGACCTTTCTTAATAGCAGTTTTAAAGTTTATTGTATTCTGTGGCCTCGCATACCGATAGCCAAATATGAAGCACATCCTTGTAAATGAGAAACATTGCAGCCAATTCTTTGAGGAAATAAAACGACCAGATCAGGCATTTTTAGTACTAAAACAGTGTTGTTCCTGGCTTGACTCATAACTTCGGAGTCGTTGACATACGTTTGTTTTTTATTGTACACAGTCGTTGAGAGTCGGCACATATTTTCGTTTAAAGCAGAAAAAATCCTTGAGTATCCGGCAGCTGTGCAGCTATGCTTCATAAATGCGAAACATTGTAGACGATCCTGTGAGGAAGTAATACTACCAGATCAGGCGGTTTAGTGCTAAAGCGGTAACTGTTCCTGACTTGACTCAAAATTCCTTAGTCTATGACACACGTTTGTTTTTAATTGTAAACAGTTGTTGCAGCTGGGCACATTTTTTTGCTTAAAGCAGAAAAAATCCTTGTGCATTCGGCATCTAGGCAGAAACTATTTCTCATTTTAAATAAACTCTGTCTCCAAAAAGCCAAGTGTTAGATCTCGATGACTTTCAGATTTAATTAATTTTAATTAATTTGCTTATTCAAGTCTTTGTGATAATAATACGACCAGGTAGCTGGCGGCAGGCGTCACAATAATGGAAATTAATTTTGCTTTTCTTCATGACTTGTACGACATATATTTGTTTTTTACATGTTTTAATCAAAATTTAATTGTTTTACATTGAAAAGCAGCGTTTTGCCCAGATATTTGAGCTTGTCGAGTGCCAAATTAATCAAACAAGCATCTAATTTTGTTGCTTGATTTTCGCAGGGGTCGTTTTCATAATCCTTGAGCATTCGGCGTTTGGGCCAAATCAACTTGTATTTTAACGAAACACTTTCGCCCAACTGGCTGAAGCGCGCCAGATTTCGATTATTTTCAGTTTTAAATTTCAATTATGTCTGTTCGTATTTAGTAAGTTAATATCGCATATTCTTCTAGCAAATAATACAACCAGGTAGAAGTTTTAGAATTAATAAATCCAGACTGGTTTCATAATTGGTAAGTGTATGACACACATTTTATTGTTCAATAAATGAAAACGAAGAAAGGGGCGCCGGGAGGTCTTATTTCAGGCTTAATTCCCAAGGGTCAATCATATTCGGAGTTTGGTTGAGAAATCAACAGTGTGTTCATTAATTTTGATTAATTTCCTTAATCTCGTCTCCTTCCCATATCGAAGGTCAAATATGAAGAATATATACTACGAATATTTGTTTGATTATGGAATATTCATTTGCTGCAAGCAACTTGCAATTTGAAAAATTGGTAACAATTATTGCAGTCAGTTTGATCTACCTTGTCTAATCAATAGAAATTGTTTACTATGTTTGGTTCCCATTAGGTTAATAGGTAGCATTATGGGCAGCATTCAATAATGCCAATAAATTTCGCATGATTAATTATCGATGTTAGGGCTGCCCTAATTGGATTATGTCGGGATAGTTGTTTGCGATTTTGGGAATTCGAGGCAAATATTTTCGCCAAAATACAAATGTTTGCTACATTTGCCTCACGCGTGAGCTAAATGGTTGGAATTTGCGTTTTCGATTGGTCGCATGTGGTCAATTCTTCCCCATTAAACTAATAGTTCCCACCTCTATTATCACAACAAATTTTAAGTTTTCCAGCGCAAGTTTTATTTTGAATAACTGCTTTTGCAAAGAAAGCATTCCAAGGTCTGTTCTCAAAGGTTTCGCAGGCCCTTATCAACTGCGGCCCTTAACATAAAGTATAATTTTAATCACTAACGGGTCGATCCGAGAGCCTCTGGGGCTTTTTCCAAATAAATCCGGCCGGTTTGCGCTCGGAGCCTTTGTGCGATTCTTCTTGTCGCAGAAAAACATTCCTCCAGATGTGCGTATCTCAAAGGGCCAATAAGTCTACGAGTTTTATGATAAACTGTTCGGGTTTTTGTGGTTCTTCTCACGTTTGAACTGAGGGGATAGGGCAAAAGGGCGTCCAATTAAATATTGATGTGCTTTGGAAGACATACGTGTCGATTAGGAGATATTCGCTTTTTTCTTCGGCGGTGCCAATTTTTTTGCGTTTTCTTTGGCGTGGACCAGCAACAGCATCTTTTTGTGTCGCTTCCAATACTTACAATGTAATGGATGGAGATCGGCGGCTGATTGAATGACAAAGAAATGATAGAATAGGGAAACTCCACGTTATAAATGGCATTTCCGGCTCTTTGAGTATCGCACAATGGGCCAGAGCGCCGAAGGCCTCCAGCAAACATTTGGTTTCTGTAACAGAACTTTGGATAATCAGTTGGCACGTTTCGATTGGCTGATTTTTTCTGGTTTCTGCTAATTCGATTTTGAGAGGTTGATGTTATTTAGCAACAAAACAAGATAATATTAGTGGAAGTGGACTTTGAAAGTTTCATTGCTTTCAAAAGTTCAAAAATGTACTCATCTGAATGCTTTCAAATTTTCTGGTTCTGAAGAAACCGATATTTTGAGTTTAAGCTGCCAAAGTGTCCAAAAGCCCGAAGGTTCTAGAAAGGTCTACAATTCATATTTATGGTAATAACTAGGCATAAGCAACAACATTTTTCTTGTGCATTAAGGGAAATATTTAGCAATATATTCCTGAAATTCACTTATGGATGTCTCAGATGATGGACATATTGGCTTTGAAAACTTAAAATGCGAAGATGTCTAAATGGGAGCGAGCCTGGCGAAATTCAAAAGTTTCCTTTGAAAGCTGGAATGCAGCGAATTTATCAAAGTTTTCAAGAGGCGTGCAGCAAAGCCTTATTATGTGCCAGCTGAAGTCCACTTGCCGATAACTGTACCAGTTTCGAAGAGCTTGAGCTTGCAAGTGCAAAATTAGCTGAAATGCACAAAAATTGTCAAAGTTCAAAAATTCCTATTGCCAGCCAAAAATTAGGAAATTACGCTGAAACATAACTTGATGATTAAGGAGAATTTACTGCTCATGAAATCGGTTTGTGGAGATCTAGTCGGAGTTTTGAGAGGTTTCTTTTGGAAATATTGAGACCAGTAATGGCATAAGTTGTCAGAGTTCGAAAATGTATATCAAAGTCTAGAATTAAGGAACGAAAACCGAATTCCTCCATTGTCTTAAGCGAAGGTTTCTGAATTGCAGAAACCCATTTGATCTGCTCTAAATGCAAAAACATTTGAATGGCCGAAAATTGATCACAATCCAAAACTGTATATGAAGATCGAAGTAAAGTGGCAAGGTTCAGGTGGGAAAGAGGTCAAATGGCAGGAGGTTAGCAGGTTTAAAACATTCATATGAAAACTTCTATTAAGGCCAAAGCAATAAAATGCTTAAAGTTTTTTATGAAGTCCCGTCAGATTATGTTGCTTTAGGAATTTTTGGTCTGGAGATGGACCGTGATAGAAAAAGCTCTTTAAAGAAACTTTAAAAATCCATATTGACATCAATCCTTGCTTTGAACACATTGGAGTCTTTTAATTTTGGAAAGTCGTGGTGCCAACTAGGTTCAGAAGGTCAATTTTACTAACAGAAACAATGTTTGAGAAATTGATGCAAGTTACCGCAAAAGTATGTCACCATCGCTATTGGTATAAAACATTAAGTGAATGCAACAAAACCCTCCAGGGTTAGGGAGATACATACATATTTAAACAAAGTTATTGCAACCAAATTTTCAGGCCGTGCAAGCGAGAAACTTTATAAGATATTATTATTAACGATTATTAACTATATACATTATTTTGGGAAAATTCACTTTGAAACTTTGCCAGTTTTAAAATATGTTAAATAAAACTGTTCAAATGAGAGAAAGTTTTCAAAATGTAAAAATTTGAAGCTGGCATTAAAGAAAATATAACTTGGAGTATAATCTAAGCTAATCGAAAATAGGTTGGAAGTGGACTTTTTAACCCAATATAGAAATCCAACTGCTTGTATGCAGGTTCAGAAAAAAGTACAGAACTCCGCGAAAGCCACCTTTTCGGCAAAGTTCAAAAATGGTGCAAGCAGGAATTAACCGAGCAATTTTTTACATTTTTTTACCGAAAGCCTGCATAGGAAACTGCTGAAATTCTTTGGACGAAAATTCAAAAATGTGTTTCGGAATTTCATAAAAGCATATTAATAGCAGTACATTCGCTAGGGCACCCACATTCGCAGAGTGTGTTTCTGAAAGCGTAGTTACTTTTGTTTCAATTCACTGATCCGACATCAATTCAAATTTGGGAAAAATCAACTCGCAAAATTTAGTGCGAAAGTGAGCAAATAACAACTGCATACACTATAGTCATTTGGAGCTGCCATCTTTTGGTCGATATGTAATCTGGTTTTGGCGAAATCAGTTTTGCCGAGTTGAGGAGCTAAACCGGATAAAATTGCTTAAGAAAAGTTAGTCAAAGTTCAAGAATACATATTTAAATCTATACTTTAGTAACAGCAATTAAATTTCCACTCGTGATTGAAAAAAAATTGTTTCAATCGACTGCTGAACTTTGCTGGTGGATATCTGCCGGAGTTTTGAAGAAATTGACATTGGAACGTCCATGTTGACTCATAATAGATGTGAAAGTTTTAGGTATCTGCTTGCTTCAGATGAGAAGCAGGGATTTTTTGAAACAAGGAGTGCTTTTGGGTGAAAACGACCACTTTTATGCCAACTTTTCCAAGCCGACAAAAATCAGCAATTGGGTCGAAATTTTGAGTGTTTCGATCGTGTTCGATCTTCTGCTGTCGTTAATGGACTCTGAAAGTTTCAAGTGTCCCTTTGCTCTAGAGGGGAAGTAGGGATTTTTGGATGCAAAGAGTACTTTTGTTCCAAAAAGCCTATTTTTGTGCCAAGTTGAGATAAATTAGGCATTAGATAAACTATCTTCTATAGACTGTAAAAGCTTCAAGTGTCTGCTTGCTCTTGGTTGGAAGCAGGGATTTATTGAAGCAAAGAATGGTTTGGGGCGAAAAGGCCCATTTTTATGCCTAATTTTCTAGGTCGGCAAAAATCAGGAATTAAGGCGATTTGGGCGCAATTTTCAGTGTTTTGAGCATCAACGGTCTTCCATGAACTGTGAAAGTTTGAACGGTCTGTTTGCTTTAGATTGGAAGTAGGGATTTTTTGTAGCAGCGAGTGCTTTTGGGTGAAAACTCCCATTTTTGTGCCAAATTTTCCATGTCGGAAAAAGTCAGGGGTTAATGCGATTTGGGTAAAATTTTAAGTGTTTTGAGCTTCAAGTGTCTTATATGGAGTGAGAAAGTATTAACTTTCTATTTGCTCGAGGTTGAAAGCTAGGAGTTTTTGAAGCAAATAGAGCTTTTGAGCGAAAACGCCCATTTTTATGGCAACGTTTCCAAGTCGGCAAAAATTAAGGATTAATGTGCGTAGGACGAAATTTTCAGCACGTTGATCTTTGACTGTTTTCTGTGGACTGTGAAAGTTTCAAGTGTCTGCTTGCTCTAGGTTGGAAGTAGGGATTTTTTCAAGCGAAGAGGGATTTGGGTGGAAACGCCCCTTTTTTAAGGGATTATTTTGTAGTGATTACTCTACATTTTAAGTTGTGATTTTTGAAGCAAAGAGTGCTTTTTATTATGCGAACTTGTCTAAGTCGCCAAAAATCAGGGATTCAGGGAATTTGGGTAATTTTTTTACAATTTTGAGCTGCGGTTATCCTCTATGGATGGTAAAAGTTTGAATGGTGTGCTTGCGCCAGATTGCAAGTTGAGATTATTTGAAGTAAAGTATGCTTTTGGTCGAGAACGGCTATTTTTACGCCAACTTTTCTAGCTCGGCAAAAATTCGTGATTAAGACGATTTCGGCTAAACTTTTAGTATTTTGAGCCGTAATTATCGTCTATGAATTGTAAAAGCTTCAAGTGTGTGCTTGCCCTAGATTGAAACTTGGAAGTTTTTTAAACAAATAGTGTTTTGGGGCCAATGCGTCCATTTTTATGCCAAATTTTACAAGTCGGCAAAAATTTGGGATTAATGAGATTTCAGCCAAATTTTACGGATGTCGAGCTTCAAATATGTTGCATGAACGTTGAAAGTTTCAACTTTGAAGCAGAGAGTGATTTTGGTCTAAAATGCGCTTTTTTATGCCAACCAAGCCGACAAAAATCAGTGATTAAGTCGATTTGGGTTAAGTTTTCCGTAGCTCCAGCTTCAAAGGTTTGCTATTTCTAGATGGAAAGTAGACAGTTTTTGAACAAAGAATACTTTTGGTCGAAAACGACCATTTTTGCACCAAATTTCAAAATCAAATCAAGGATTAAGGCAATTGGTGCAAAATTTCTCCTGTTTTGATCTTTAACTGTCTTGTGTCTGCTTGCTCTAGGTTGGAAGTAGGAATGTTTTTAAACAAAGAGTGCTTTTGGACGAAAACGTAAATTTTTATGCCCACTTTTCCATGTCGGAAAAAATCAAGGGATTAGGGCAAGTTGGGCGCAATTATAGGTGTTTCCGCTGCAACCGTCTTCTATGGACGGTGAGGGTTTCAAGTGTTCATTCGAAGTGCAAGAGTCAAAAGAGAGAAAATTTTAATATGTGCTTGCAAAAGTGGAAGAATTGCAAAAATAGTCACAGTTAAAAATTCATAGTTAAGTTTCCATTTAAGTGATAGGAACTAAACTTTCAGGTGTGTTTACGCAAGGTCTTTTTAATATTCTGCTGAAATTCAAAATGTGCAAAATAGTTAACACAGTTTTGCAGAAATTTACCTTAAAATGAATACGGTGCATGAAGGCAAAATACAAATTTTTGTCAGGCTGAAAAGAGTACAGTGAATGCAATTAAATTTACGAAGAGTCTTACTGAAGGCATGGTTTGTTAGTCCATAGGGTGATGTATGACCCAACTTTAGAGAAATCAATCAGCTATCATATTTTTTAGGTGCTAAAGAATAGCAGAAAATAGTCGTAGTTTAAATACTCATATTTACGTTTCCACTAGCGTGTCACCAGACGAATAGCGAAAGCAACCCGTTTTTAGAGTATATTTAGACGAGCTTTCAGAGTGGATTTCAGCTATCCTGCGAATCAATAGTTCACTTTGTTGGGAAGAAACCAAATTTGGAAAATTTGAGCGCAAATTCAGGCGATTGCCAAAAGATAGTCAATGATCAAAAATACCTGCTGAAGTCTGTACTTTAGTGATTAGAACCAGATTTCCCAGAATATTCGCTGGCAAATTTGAAAATGAGAATGATCAAACCGGGCTAGGACAAAGGTCAAAACTTCATATTGAAATCTGAAATAAAGTGAGCGAAACGAAAATTTGACGGAGAATTAATGAAAACCTTTGTAGTTGATTGCTGAAGTCAACTGTTCAATATTTGTGTTGGTTCGGGAGCTGTTTTTGCCCTGGAAAGCCGGAATACAAAACACGCTGAAAGGAAAACAAATAACGAACATGCAAAATTGAATTTTGAAAGCAGTTGCAATTAAAATTTGTTCTCTCAATCAGGCTGTTGAAATCTACAAGACTCTTAAAGTATAGAACTAGTCAAAAGGCTGAAAATAAGTGTTCTCATTTGAGTGAGTTTTCCTTGCAAGTTCAACTCGCAAAAATTAAAGAGTTTTTCGTTTAGCTAAAGTAGGGAACAATGCAAACAAACCGCTTCGTCTCTATCGAACTCTATTCAAAAACAACATTCGGCTGGCTCAACATCGAATTAGTAAATGGAAGATGGCAAAGTTGCCCACAAAGGAAGCGGATCGTGCCGTTGCCATCCTGCCAGCGTTATCGAACGGCAATACTAATAATCTAATTTATTTTCCATTCTTCAAAGAAAAGCGCTTTGTTATAAGCTCGGCGACAACGAACCATACGTTACGTGTCAATGTGGACCGATGAAAAGTTTAACACCCTCTGCGGGCTGACTAAATAATTCATGGAAAAGTATAGTGTGGGGAACAATGGAAACAAAGGTAAACGTTGCGGAAGCAAAGACGAATATGTTTAATTAGCGAATGCAAATAACCGGGTTACCTACACCGGATCTCGATTTTATGCATCGACTCCTCGCCTCGGCTCGGGAATTTATTTAATACGGACATAGACACTCTGTAAAAGTTCCATCTGCAAATTTACACGAAAAGCCCGGCACGTTACACGGCAAACTAATAATTTCCATAAACAATGGTTTTTCCCATTCAGGCAAGCTGCTTTTCACTCCTTCATTATGCGTCGCTTATCTTGTAAATGCTGGGAAAAAATTCACCGCCGCAACGTTGAATGGGGTAAAAAGTCGAGCAGGAATTTTCACCTGTCAATCATTCAAAGTCGGCCCCGCTTGCCTTATCTCGTTCCCATTACCGGCTCATCGCACCTTTTCTGTCGCATTTAAATTGCTATTCACGATAACGTAATTCTTTCCAGTCAGAAAAAAATTGCTAATAAACGACACTCCTACACGGAAAAACCATCATTCTGCGTCCAAGAAATCGAATACTGTTGAACTTTTATTCTCAGACTGTGGTAGATGGGAGTCGCGTTTAGCTAGTCTTACTGAACAGACGTGTGAGCGAGAGCAGTGAATTCTTTATCATATTTATATGTTTTTAGGTTTAAAGTAATTCCTGAGTGACGAAGAGATGTTAGGTAATTCCCCCTTGGAAGGAGGAGGTATTGAAACAGACCCATACCTCAAAAAAAACACTCCAAAAATTAGCACTCGAAGTCAAAACAGTGAAAATGAATGGCAAATAGTACAAAAGCCTAAAAAACGCCTTAGACAATCCGATAGTCCAACAGAAGACAGAAGAAATTCCTCATTTACAATCGAACAAGCAAATCGCTTCTCGCCACTGTCAACCCAACCAGATGAAGAAACACCACAAGAGCACAAACCACCACCTATCCCGGACATAACGAACATAAATGTCTTTTTCAACGATTTAGGAGCGTTAAATCTCAAAGACTTTACCTACAAAACCATAAGCAATAACCAAATTAAACTAAACTCATTGTCAATAAATACTTATAGCAAAATAATTCACCACCTAAATTATATTAAAGCCTCTTATCACACATACCAATTAAAGCAAGAAACAAATAGTTATCAGGAATTTACATCCCACAACATCTACTGAAGAGCTAAAAAAATAACATTTAGCAACACGGACATATTGCCAGAAATTTAATTAATCCAATAAACAAAACCGCAAAGAAAGGAATGCCTCTATTCTTTGTAGACTTGGAACAGAGGGAAAACAATCAAGAGATCTACAAAATAAGAAATCTAGTAGGAGCCTCCGTTACTATAGAGCAACCAGGGAAAACTAATCAAATAATACAATGCACTCGATAACTCGATACCAGCGATATGCTCCAAAAGCAGGGAACTTCCAGCCTCATGCGTATTATGCAGTGGCCATCACCCAGCCAATTAGAAGAGTTGCACAGTATACCAAAAAATACGAAAACTCAGGAACCAAAATGGAAATATGGAAAATCAGCCAACTCAAACAAGAAGCCGAACAAGCAACACCGCAGGAAATAATCTATCTCAGACAGACATTGAAATAATCAACAATCCAGCACCAAGAAACTCGAGGACTCGAACATCCTACTCGAAAGTACTACAAGGAAATACTTCAGAAAATGCCACAAATGAAAACAACTTCAAATTCCACAACAACAAACCAAATTCAAATTATGAAGCACGAGCTTTTTCCAGACTTGAGAATATATTGACTAAACAAGCTGAACAGCTTTCAAAACTGCTCAATCTAATTACCACGCTCATAAATTCTGCAAAGGACCATAATACAATGCATATAGAGTCATGGAATGCCACTAGACTGGGGCAACACCGCCAAGAAATTGACATCTTGCTTATATCAGAAACCCACTTTACAACAAAGTCCTACTTTAAAATCAAAGGTTACACAGTTTATGACATTCAGCATCCAGACGGAAAAGCCCATGGAGGAATAGCAGTGATAATTAAAAACAACATCAATCATAATGAAATGGAAAAATACCAACTAACCAACTTAAGATGGAAACAACGATGG
>NW_026019200.1:0-4636 GCF_020466585.1 Dendroctonus ponderosae | reverse complement strand
TTCCTCGCGGCTGTGTCCAGAGCGTCCATCTCAAATTTCTCCATAAAGTAGTTGGCTATCACTGGACTAAGGGGGCTGCCCATTGCTACTCCATCCTCCTGTTCATAGAATTCGGTTTTTCACCGAAAGTAGGTTAAGCAGTGTTCGAAGAGTTTGGCGATGCCTGGGGGAAATTCTCTCTCAATAATTTCCATTGCCTCCTTAATTGGTACCATTGTGAACAACGAAACATCAAAACTCACAAGGATTTCTCCGGGAGCTAATTGGTGACAGAACTTATGACAATTTTTACCGAGTTTATATTACGATGCATATCACATAAGTACAGGAGGAAATGCTGTGAGCAAATTATGCTGATCAAATAAACCTGGTTGCAACTTTGGATGTTGTAAAGGAACATACAATGTTTTACAAGTTTTTTGTTAAAGGAAGTACTTACTCCTATTATAGTATCTTGTGTCAAATTCTGATGACAAATTCTGCAGACTTTCAAGGGCTGAAAATTGTCTCGAGGTATTGCTCACCGCTATTGTTTCACCTATCTATCGTCTTTTATAAAATTGAACCCACTCATTGTCGATCCACCACTATAATTTCCTTTGCAACCGAGCACACAACACTTATAAGGCATGTTTCCAATATATAGCTACTTTACTTACAGAAGTACAAAATACAGTTTGGAGCCTAATTTTAGAGCCTGCAATTGATTACAAACTTAATAAACCACTACCAAACTGCAACCACGTAGTATAAATGAGCTGCTCGGCCTACTTAACAGCGAATTGGTCCTAGTGACTTCAGAGCAGGCTAGCCTTCTTTATTCCGGTTGGTATGGGCATAAGGTAGTGTTCTAGTGTTCGATTTCTCTCAAAAAAAACCCCCCATGTTTTGACTTCAAGTTTTCGGAGAGTTACTTTAAACACGTGGTCGTTGTAGGAATCGGCCAGTTCCGGCATTCCTATGCCCTTACATCACATTCTATTCACACTTCTTTTCCTTGTGCCATATTCTCTCCGAGAGCGTGACAACCTATGGAGCGCACCATCCACAATGAAAAACTTGCATAAGAATTAAATTTAAAAAATATTACTGGCGAACGTAACTTAATACTATTAAAAACACCTCAGTTGACCAAAAAACTATTTTTTTATTTCTATGTAATTAATATAAGCAATTAAAAACTTTATAATTCAAATCATTCTTGTAACGCGCCGTCATCGGCTGGGACCAGTTGTGACGTCAAGGGGCTCGTCGGCCGCGGCGGCTGCAATGCGGAGCATGTAAATATGCAACTTCAGCCTTGATATTGTTGTTAAAATGTTTTGTAGTGTATTATTAGAAAAAGACTGACTGACTCAGGTTTTGTAAAAGGACAATCTGATATTTTACCCCTCGTTGATATGTTTATGGTGGCATCTTACATTAAAAACTCCGAAAGTTTTACTATTGCTGAAGTTGGCGGTGTTAAAGCTAATAGGTAGATTTAGAGACGAAATTGTCAATAGTTCCACTTATGTAAATCGATAAAATGTTAGATTGGGGGTTTACTGGCTCTAATTTTCAAAATTCAAACAGGATCCATCGATCAAAATGTAAGTGATTGAACAAAAAATAAGAAAGTATTGTATTAATGCTAGTATAAACTAAATGACATCAAAAGACATGCAACAGTTAGAGAATAACAATGTTAAGTACAAAAGTATGTACTAAGTTAAAAAATGTTATTTACAGATCGAGAAGGTATTTTGTAAAATTGTAGTAAAAAGTGAACGCTAATGTAAGCCTTCATTTTTTTCAGACCTCCCATTAACTTGAATTTAACATAGTTATCCATATCTTCTTCCGGCTAGAATAAATCAACAATATTAAAGTTACATAAAAATATGTGTTAACATTCATATTGCATGACAAAATTAGTAGATATTTAACGTAAGTGCACGACGACCAAACGAGTCTTTCCCTTCGCAGATACTTATTGTTTCTTTTTATCGTCTAGTATAGCAATTAACAATTTTTGAGGTGATTATTTACTACTATAATGCAGCCCGGAAGCAAACAAAATACAAATTCAAAGTATTTATCTGTTATACAATAGACACAATCCAATTTGTTTTTTATACTTACATTAAAATGATCTTCACATCCATGGGGAGTAGTCTTCTCAGAAATATCCTTATATACCTTTAACCATTTTAAACGCCGGCTTTTATCTTGTGGTACACGAATAAATAGCTTATCTGGTGTTTTAAAAGTTGTACTAGGACACAGTGGCACCATACAGCATTTGTAATATTGTTTTTGCGTTACTTCCGTAACTAATAAAGCACATCACGAATTCTGAACAGTCAAACACCCAGACAATTCAACAACAAGCCGTATTCCCGTATTGCCTTTCCATCGATAACCAGCGCTATGACGTCACGACCATTCTCGCGCGTTTAGTGTCGTTTCAAATGAATAGCCTGCGGTCACAACTTTCGATATCGGAGAATATATTAATATATTAAGATCGGCAAATATATTAAGGAAATAAAAAAAAATGTTCAAGTTCCCCATTATACGGGACCTAGTTTAGCTCCGGTTACGGACTGGCCAGCGACACCTGGGGCCAAAAGGCCTCTGGGACACACTCATAAAAAATTATGTTGTGTCAACGAAAATAAAAATATGTAAAAAAGACTAAAATTAACTTTTAAAATTCCGCAAAATGTATTGTTTATTAACTATACATGTTTTCAATAAATTATAAATTGTAGTTTTTGACTGGACTTTTCAGTGGCAAAATTTTGTTTGACAGTTTTGAGCAGATCTGATTCAATAGGAATTTAGTAAAAATAAGTAATTCAGCCTTACTTATTGTTATATTACATGGTACTTCTGTTATGTACTTATTATTGTTATCATACATGGTACTTCTGCGTTCATTCAGAGTTAGAATATGACTAAATGAAAGCTTACTAATCTTGATATTTTATATTTTTCAGACTGCTAATAAACCATTTCGAAAGTTCTAGAATATTTAAATCAATAAAATATTTGCAGTAATAGTCAATTGATTGTCTAAAAATCATGGATTATTCCTACTATATACAGGGTGTCCCGTAAGCACATGGTCAAAAGGATATTGCTATATTATTTGCATCAAAAGAAGACGATATTTACATGGCCCGAAACCCCAAAGAGTTTAAAGACTGCCCTGATTATTCGCACCTTACTAATTCTAAACAAGCCCCTAATATTACACAGCATTTTCACTATACGTTTTCTTACAGCAGTTTGCTGCTTGCATCTGTTGCCATATTTGGCCATCTGCTGCATGGGACTTTTCTTCCTGGGTCCTTCGTTACTTGGCGCATAATCTACGGCTCTTCGTACTTCAGGGAAGGGGTAGTTTGAAGCCGTTTTGTAGGTCGATGCTGCTTTCCTTTGAAGAAAATCTTGTAAGGGCTCCCACTCCCAGTCCCTGTGAATTGGACTGTTACGTACAAACAAAAGCGCGTCTATGGCCATCTGCTATTTTCTGTGACCTTCAGGTAACTATCTGTCGTATATACCCAGATTGTGGAGGCATACGACATTGCCGGCCTGATAATGATCTTGATAAGGAGGAGTTTATTCCTAACGCTCTTCTGACCTCTTCGTCTCAGAAGTGGGTACAGCTGGCTGGCCGCGGCCCGCGCCTTGCTGATGGCTGTCATGTTTCCTCCGGGTCAGCTGCGTATCTACAACAGCACCCAAATACCGGACTTTAACTTCCTATTGAACTGATATCATCTTCTCCGTCTGATATGCAGCAGCAAGTAAGATTTGGTTAACGTTAACAAGGTAGGGATTTGAACGTCCAGTACTTATTGCCTTATTGGTGATAACTTCTTATGATCCGGTGTAAATCCAATGGAATGCGTTACAGCGCCGTTATGTCTGCTCCTCCCCACTCTTCGTTCTCTTGCTTAGACGTAGGCCGGTCATGTGTATACCTATAATAGTGTGTAGTCTGTGGGCCGGTCGTCCTTCGGATGCGTTTCGTCCAAACTGAAACTTCTTCAATTCCCGCTCAGAGATACATTATTTTGAGGCAATATTCTATACTATAAAATAATAACAATTAATATGTGTTTTAAATTTAGCATTGAGTGAACAAATGTAGTACGCACTTGCACCTTTTTGAACATTAATTAAAATAAGCTATGTTAATAGAAAGTTAATTTTGCAATACTTTATTTTTAAGGTTACAATTCATAATCCAAAAAACTTTCCCGATGGCGAACAGAACTTACGAAAAATTCTCCCTTTGGGTCACGCACATTACGTGCAAGTGGGAAGTATTAAACAGACATGCAGTGAAGAAGTTAAGGTATGTAAAATCCGATGTTTGCTTTAGTTATCTGAAAAGTGCAATAGACTGCTTTTTTAAATCTTATAACTAATATATACAAAAACAATAGGGGGTTCTATTTGAAATAAGCAACTTTTTGAGGTTTAAAAACATGCAAGTTTAGAGGCTAATTGCGCGGTTTAGAAGTATTTCCTTATAATTTAAAACATATCTACGCGTAGATCATGATGTTCTGTTAGAATCGCTGAAAACTGTTTTCCAAAATTCGCAGCGGGTAGTGTACAGCATCGATTTCTGTGG
>NW_026019199.1:4034-4362 GCF_020466585.1 Dendroctonus ponderosae | reverse complement strand
ATTTGGTGTAACCACTCTACCACATGCAACAACAGGCAGAGAAACTGAACTCTACCTTCATGTAAGTGGCACCCAAAGGTCACTTCCCGTTCCCGAAATATTCTGGAAAGTTGTCTACAATCCGATTTCGCAAAGAGGCGTTGCCCTCATCGGAGTAAATAATCCATACAAAACTGCGGCCCAAATTAATCGGTTTTGCGATGATAGATCAGATCTGCTGCCCTGGTTGAACTGGCAACGAAACAACCAGATGAGAGGAATTTCATGGGCATGTACAGTAACAGCGTTTAGGAGAATCGTCAACACTTTTCCTGATATCGAAATCAGA
>NW_026019199.1:840-3035 GCF_020466585.1 Dendroctonus ponderosae | reverse complement strand
CTGACTCCAATGTACTCCCACTATAATTTAACATCCAATATTGGATACCGAGACGGTAAAGTGCCAAGGAAGTTTTTTCAAGAAGATGGATTTTACTCCACTTCCAATTCCCTGGATAATTTATATCAAAGGGACAATGAAAGGCGGACAATAAATCAGTTGCTAAACCTGGACAGTAACTCAGACGCGTATATTAAATGATACAATGATGAACGTTTTATTAACAGAGGACATCTCACTGCCAAAGGCGATTTTGTCTATGCCTTTCAGCAATTGGCTACATTCCACTATGTAAACTCAGCACCGCAATGGGCATCTTTCAATGGGGGCAACTGGAACGAGTTAGAAATCAGTGTTCGTGATCTGGCAGATTCCACATCTTCTAACCTGGAAGTGTACACAGGAGTATATGGCACCACTACACTAAGAAATGCCAATAATTTTCAGAAAACTCCGTTGTTTCTGCACACTATCAATGGCAATAACCTGATGCCGGTTCCTCAACTATTTTGGAAAATCATTTATAACAGACAAAGTGAGCAAGGCATCGTAGTTCTGGTATTAATAACGCCTACGAAATTAATTTAAATGAAGATGTTATTTGTCGGGACGTATCTGATCGCATTACGTGGTTTAACAATAAAATGAAGCGTCAGAAGCATAATACAGAATTAGGGTACATTTATGCCTGTTCGGTAGCTAATTTCTGCGGCAGAACTACACATTGTCCTCTATTAAATGTCAAAAATGTATTATTATAATAATTCAATTATTCCACCCGTATGATAAATGTGTATCTTTTTCATATTTGAAATCAATTGGTATGCTAATAGCAACATTAATCTTTTTGGAATTGAGCTCGATCTATACAAGCCTGGTAAAAAGGACGATTTTTTTTAATTCAATTTAAATTCGAGCTGTTCCGTTCCGGTTTCGGTTCAAGGCAACATTTTAAATTTAGATTTCCGTACGGTTCCGGTTCGATAACATTTTCTAGTTCAGTTCAGTTCCGGTTATTCCAAAATCTACACATATAGGTAATAACAAACAAGATAGACGCTACTCTATCTAGAATTCTCATATTTTTTCTGGGTTGTTGTATTCTGGAAGAGAAAAGATGAGCAAACGCTTCACYGCTTCATGCTGTACTTCGACTGGTTGTAAGGCAGATACAATTATAATAAGTAAGTAGTAAGTGTATAAGTATTGAAATTAAGATAACACTAAATGGAACAACATTTAAATAATTATCTCTCATCCAAAAGCTAATTTAATCGTGGTATTTTTGAATTATTTGGAGCATTTGTTTACTGTGTTATGTTGCTTTTTTCGTCATTCCGTTATCTTATCTCAGTCTTATTTCCGTTTAAATATTTTTCTCTCTGGTTTGCACTTTTGCTCAAATTAGTGTATAAACGTACGATGTTTAAATAATTTCCTTTCTTTAAAATTTTTTGATTACTATTTGCCATAGAGGCGGCAACATAAATTGAGTTATCGGTAGGGTTATTAATACTTGAGCAAGCACGTATAACTCGGGATTAAGCAGTTTCTTGTTTTTGTTCCAAATATACAAATTTAAAATAATTTAATTGATGATAATAAATGGACCATTTGAGGAAAATTTCTACTGATTAATTAATTTCAATTTCATTTTCATTCAGAATCAGAGTATTTCGTTTCCATATCGTATTGGTCAGGGTCAGATTCGGAATTGGAAGAATTGCACTTTTTTAAAAACACCTTCTAGTCCTTGTCTTTATCTATGTTCTATTCAATAACGACTTGTACGATGGGATATACTTTTGCTCTTTCTACTTGATTGTCGTCTAAAACTACCTTATATCGAGGACTTACAAAAAATCCTTCTCTTTCCTCCATTTTCCTCAAAATAACTGTTGAAAACGAAGAAGCAGTTTGCTTTAATGACAACATACATTATTGCCAGTAGCCATGAAAACCGTTATAACCAAAAACTACTAATGGCTAATTATTCACAAATAGCTTTAGAAACATAGTTAAAAACTTTTTATAAAATAAAATTAATAAAAATGCAAGAAGTTAAAAGTTTTTGACAATCTAAATAATTGCATTTACTTTATATATGTTTTGCTATTCCCCTAACGATATTTGAATTTAAAATTCGCTTTCATTTTGTGTTATCGAGGAGGATATTTCGAAAAAATATTCAGAAA
>NW_026019199.1:476-742 GCF_020466585.1 Dendroctonus ponderosae | reverse complement strand
AAAAAAAAAAACGAAATCAAATATTTTATTTCCGGTTCAGCCCTTAACAGTTGGTTAATATAAAATATGGGTTCAGTTTCGGTTCCGGTCCAGAAAAAAAACCTGTTCGGTTCCGGTTTTGGGTCCAGATCGGTCCGCTTCGGGTCCCTGATATTGCGTATAATTGAGAAACTTAGTTGCAAAAATTCACTGGGTTGCGATAGTATTAATGGCAGATTAATCAAGAAACTCACTCCAAAGCACAAATGGATGCTAATAATAATTAA
>NW_026019199.1:0-116 GCF_020466585.1 Dendroctonus ponderosae | reverse complement strand
TTGAATGACAGGCAAAGAAACGCAGATATAAGTGAATTGTGGCAAACAGACGAAATAATCAAATGGATATGACAAAGAAGAAGAGAGTAGAATTAACAACCCACGCAGAAAAAGAT